>NW_017306716.1:632067-665440 GCF_000935625.1 Nanorana parkeri | reverse complement strand
AGTGCCCTGATTGAGATTCACCCACATAAGCGATGCGTTTTCTAACACTTCCGTTATTTATTAACCAAAGCATGTGAAATAATATAAATTAATCCTCTCATCTAGACAAAATCCTTATTATTTATTGGCAATAATAATGCTTATCAGATGATGCTGGGCAAAGGAAAACTGGTCAATGCCATCAGATGTGAGCACAGTGAGAGATATAAAAGAAGGGAAATGAGAGCTAGTGGATAAAGGGCAAATCAGAAGTTACAAAAGGTAAACTATGTAAGGTAAAAATGTAAGGTGTGTAAACATTTTGTTTTTCATAACATAACAAAGCAATTTTACTGTTGTAGCCAATGAGGAAAAGCAGTGAAAGACAAACACCGCATAGCATCCCAGTGCATGAAAAAAAGTGCCTGGTTCCCTTCAATCAATCTGCCCACTTTGCATACTTATCTTATTCCCATCCATCCACTTTGCCCCCATGCCTAGCAATACTGGAGAATGTATAGTGCATTTGTATATTATTTTTTTTGCAGGACTAAAAAATAAAATTGTTGATATTTTACTTTTTTAGTCAGGTAAATATTCAGTATTGCATATTAAAGGAGAACTATGGGGTTAAGGCTTTTCCCCATAGTTCTCCTTAGGGTAATGGGAGGGCACAAACTAGAGTCCTCCCGTCACCCTAGGCTCAGTATACCGCGAGCTATGGCTCGCGGTATACTGAGACGCCGCAGTATACAGCGAGCTGGTGCTTGCGGTATACTGAGATGCTGAAGCGTATCCCGACAATTATGCCGGGATCCGCCCAGCTGCGTGACTGACAGCTGGCTCTGCCTATCTAGAGGCAGAGCCAGCTGTACCCACCCCTCCCCCTTCCGTTCCGCCAGTCAGCGTTGGCGGATCAGAGGGGGGAATCCAGCCCCTCCCCTGTCACGGCAGAGAGAAGTGACAGGATCGAGAGGTGAGCGAACGCCGGTATGTGTTCGCTCACCTCCTGATCTACTGAGCCGACCTGTGACAGTCTAATTGTCACAGGTTGGCTAGAACTACGATGTGAGTGAAAACCACTCACCTCATAGTTCTCCTTTAATATTTTACGTTTGTTTCTAGAGAGCAGATGGCACTCTGTGCTCCTTTTTACATGCTTACATGTATAAACTTAGCTGCTCTGTTGAAAAAAATCTGTTTATGAAGCTCAATAGCTGAAGCTGAAATGTACTAAGACTCATTCATCCTCCTTCCCATTCCTTAATTGCTCTGTTCAGAGGGACTATATGGACTTACAATAAGTGAAAGAGAGAACCCATATCTCTATGACTCCTGTGTCATAGGAATGCTTTGTATGCTTAGGCAATACTTTTTGTTTTGTTTTGTATAGAGTAGAGAACCCATGTCGGATGTTTGTTGCTATCTGTCCCAACACCCCCTCTCTTTAAAGCTCACCCACTGAGCCACTTATATACACCTTTGATGTGCTCCCTACTGCCTACTGCTCCTATTCTAACCCTGTGTGAAAGGATAGTTGCCAACCTTTTGAAAACATTTATAGAGACACTATTATTCTGCTATCCACCCAGCAAGTCATTGTAGGTGGCACATCTACTTTAATTAGGAGTGAAACATTCATTAAACATGGGCATTCTACAAGAGGCATATCATTAACCAATTGTAGGATTTAATTGTCAAATACTGAATATATTGGAAGATTTATCATAATAAGGACAATAAATAGGACTCTGCATGCCCAGCTTGCTTTTTTCGGGCAACCACCTCACCAAATTTTGCTCTGCTCCCCTTCTGCTTCTTGTGTGAGGAGTTTGTGCAGAAGGGGTGGGTCGGTGCAAGCAGCATCCTGGAGATACAATTGTAGCAAATATCTATTTTTGCCAGGGGTAGGAAACCGTAGAGAAGTAAAGATCTACCTGAACAAAATGGAAGAAATCAAAGATCACCAGGATCATGTAGAGTTCAGAGGGTAGTAGTATGTAACGCAGAGTGCAGAGATTAGTAGTAGGAGGCTGCAGGAGTTAAGAAACAGAGAAGCCAGAGGGTAGATCCCAAGGCAGGTCATTGGGGCATGGCTGCCTGAACCTGAAAGAGACAGCCAGCTTCCAATTACCGAGTGGGGCAGAACCTGGCCTGTGTCAGCAAAGCAGGGGCTCCCAGCAGGACAAAGCTGGATTCGCTGGTTGGTTCATTATGTTTTTTCAAGAGAACCCAGCGTCACAGGGCAGTGGGCATAAAAATTAAAAACAGGGGTGGGGGGGGGAGAGGTGAAGTTCCTCTTTAAAATCTTAAGACATTTAACTCCTGACAAAACCTAGGGTTAAATAGAGTGGGTAAGGGTGAGAACCTCTGTAAGATTTGTATTGATGTCTATGTCCCACTGGGCAGATCTGATCTTACAATTTGTCCTGGGGACCACTGCAACTGGGAGAAACAGTGATGGTGAATCTATAATGTTATGTCTGGCACCAGAACAGAGGGAATATCATCCAAATGGGGGCACTTTTTGCAATGTCAACACTCAGAGTTGGGATTTTCACTAATTTTATCTAGAACCCATCAGCCTACACCAGTGGTGGTGAACTTTGGCACTCCAGCTGTTTTGGAACTACAAGTCCCATGAGGCATTGCAGGGCTCTGACAACCACAGGCATAACCCCCAGTGGCAGATGCATGTTGGGATTTGTAGTTTTGGAACAGCTGGAGTGCCAAGGTTCGCGACCACTGGCCTACACTGTAAAGTTGGATTTACTGACAAATTTAAAGTTGCTTTATGAAGTAATGCTTGCCTTGTAGAAGCTGGGAGGTAATGATATTCTATTTTGGATCCCCCAACTCTTGTTGCTTACAGTCATCACATTTGATGCTACTTTGTTTTTACACTGAAAAGCTGTGAACATGTCAGATAAAACTAATGTCTTTAAATTTTATTGTGTTACAGGGATGTACTCCATTTACATTCATGCAATGCTGTAGCAAACTTCACCGCATGACAGTTAATCATCAGAATACTAGTCAAAAATGTCTGTCTAACATAGACATTAATCCTACCCTTACTGTATTCATGTGTAGCAATAGTCAGTGTTTGCTCAGTATATGTCCCAAGAAAGGCATAGCTCCCGATAAAACATCTCATTAATGAACATGCCTGTAATCTGATATCTGCTAATTTATGCGGAGTGTTACAGTATACCCGGCAAAGTATTAACAGCACCTTAACACTTAACGAATACATCAACACTTAAAGATTTTCTTAACCTGGCTGAGTTCCATTTGGATGTCCATCTATGCAGCCAGTATTCCATTCCAACCCTATTAAGAGCAAAGCAAAATTGGATTAGCAAGTAATGAAAAAGTAATTTAGGGGAAAGACATGGCGTTTCTTGAAATCCTTTCCTCCAATGATACACTGAAATTTATTATTGCCATGCAACGTTTTATGCGCAAGGTCCTTGCTGATCCTCAAGCTAATGTACTCTAGCGCTGTTAACCTGTACCTCTTTTTAAAGGACAAGTGAGTTTTTTATATATATATATATATAAAAGGGACATCTGTTCCAAGCAATATTGCTAGTGAATTTTAATCAACTTCACAGAAAAATAAGTTATATTACTCATATTAATGCATCACAAGTTTGATAGCTGGGCAGGAACAAAGGTGAATTGAAAAGTTGGATGTGTCCTACAATACAATAAAGGAGCATGTGTTTTATGGTTGTACAAATATATTCTCATTCATCAATATTTCTCCAAAATATAAGATATGAGGTAAGAGAGATACGAGTCTTTATTTTTGTTGCATACAAGACACAGCAAAGCTCTGTGTAGCATCAACCTACTCCAACTATGTTGTTGGCTTTAGGGGCAGCAGTCTGAATAGGCAAATTTAGAATTGATCCTGAGAATCTTCATGAGATATGCAAGGATATAACCTCTGCAATGTATTCTAAGTATGGAATAGGGCCTCTTCCTGGAAGGGTATGCCCCCAAAAATGTGTTGTTAAAACTTTGCAACTGTTTTTCTTTGGATGGAGTTGTACAAGTTTCCACCCTTTACCTGAGAGGAGATTTTCTCCATCAGTCAGTGTCATACCTGGAGGTGTGCAGAGTGTCATACCTAGAGGGGTGCTAACACTCAGGGGGTGTTACAACTGCCACTACCATTTTTTATTGTGTTGCATGGAGCTGCAGTAACAAGGGCATTTGCACTGCAGTGCCGCTTTTGTCCACCTCACAGCATCAGTTCAGAACCAAAGGAGACTCCTGCTCGGCTGCGTTCACAAGGGGAGGACTTCTCACTCTGAACTGTCGCTGCATTTGGTAAATATGTTTAGGGGGGGGGATCTGTACTGAAGGCTGGTCTTTGTTGATGGACGGTAGGTCTAGGAGGGAGAGGGTCTTTACTGAGAAAGGGTTTGGTGGGGAGGGGGTCTCTACCGAGAGGGTAGACTTGGGGAGTCTGTCCTGGGGGTATGTGCTAAAAAGGGTAGGCTGGGAAGGGGGTCTGTACTGGAGGGAAAGAGTCTGTACTGAGGGATTAGGCTGGGAGAGGGAATTTGTACTAGGGGTTTTGGGATGATGGGGTTGCTTTGGAGGTGGGTCTGTACTGAGGGGAGGTCTATACTGAGGGGGTTGGCTGGGAGGAGAGTTTTAGGCCTGTGTGATTAAATCTGTACTGAGAGGGAGAGGTTGGGGCTGTTGGCTGAGATCTGTACCGTGTGTTTACAGGGGGGAAGATTAGTACTGGAAGCAGGGGATCATTTTTTGTTGTATTCTGCTCTCTGTGTGCCTTACTTACTCCTGAACCCCTGCACACTCTGCATTACACACACCTAACCTTTGCACTCAGGGCATTATGCACTGCTGACCCCTGCACTCTCTGCATTATGGACGCCTGGTCCCTGCACTCTCTGCATTACGTACTCCTGGCCCCTGCACTCTCTGCATTACACTTTCCTGACCCCTGCACTCTCTGCATTGTGCACTCTTGACCTCTGCACTCCCTGCATTATACACTCCTGGCCTTGCAGTTTGTTCATTATGCACTCCTGAGCCTTACACTATAGACACTATGTTGTATATTTCATATTCCAGACCACTACACTCTGTATGCTGAGCTTAATATGACATACTTCTGGACACTACACTCTAAGTACATTATATACTCCTGAAGTTCTTTGTTATGGTAGGTTGTATGCAGAAATGCATATATAATGGAAGAGTTTCCTTTTTTTTTTTAAACCATTGTTCTTAGTGCTTTAAATGTCTGTTAGACTCAGGTTTTATTTAACCATGCTGCATTAAAGCAGACCTTTACACTCAAAAATCTAATTCTACCGATGCATCCCTCTATGTATGATGATTAATAATAACATAGACATGACAGCTGTAAAATGCTGTGATTTTGAAATACATACATTCACAGAGCATTCACTTCCTACTTTGAAAGGGCAAAATGACATCAGTTTGGCAAAGCAATATGCACTGGGATTGCCTTGGCATCAGCTGAGCATTGCTGGGAGATCTCAGGTAAAGGCATTTTCCTCCCCTGAGATGATGTGCATGGTCACATGTCCTACTCACAAAACATTTCGGCCGCAAATGGCACTTTTGGCAAAATGTGGCCGAAAATGCAGTGCATCACAGCTTCTCTCCTCCTTGCTGGGCACCGCTCTGTGTGTCTTTCAATGCAGCAGCTGTCACCCAGCGTGGAGTAGAGAAGGTTTCAGGATGCAGAGCGGTGGGGGAGAAGAGCGATGTCAGCATTACAGAAGGCTGAGCTCTCCTCCCGCACCTCCTCTATCAGGTTGGAGAGCAGTGATTGGAGGAGAGCTCTGTAATGTCACAGGAGGCAGAGCTCTCCTCCCACACCACCCTGCTCTGCCTCCTGTGACAGTCGATTCAGGATGGAGAGTGGAATACAAACATTCATCGATCAGCTGATTGATCAATTGATCTCTACGACTGATGGCCGCAGTCATTTGAAACTCTTGCACATACTTTTAAGAGAGAGTCCATGCTATGTTACCACTGCTTTTATGTGAGTAATTTTCTATGTGAGTAATTTGTGTGAGTAATTTATTTAGTTATTCATTTTTCACGTATACACACTCACAGTGGGTGTACATTCCAGTGCCCTGTAGCTGTTAGCTTGCTTATTGGCGCAGTTCATTTTCTATATTTTAAATCACACAAGTGTACTCACCGTTGACCTGTCTGGAAACTAGGGGTCATTTTTATTCAGTCAAATTGTATGTGTTGATATTTGGCTCCAAGTTTATTGTCTTCAGTCCAGCTATTACTTACCATATAGATATATAAAGCTTGTGAATGGCATACTAAAACACAAAATATGACCTTGCGTGTAAAAACACATTGGCCTACACCTTAAATGTTGATATCCTTACTGAAGCCTTTGTATTTTTGGTAGCAGCAGGGCCAGATTAGGGTAGGGGCTAGGGGAGCTCCAGCTCCAGGCCCAGCACTGAAAATAGACCTGACAGTGAGATCTACATATGAATGAGTGGCGTTATTTACATATGAATGAGCCACAGCTCATTTATATGTAAATGTTGTGGTTAATTGATATGCAAATTCCACCTAACCCCCCACCAATGTGGAAGGTGGTACAGTTCTGTATTCAGTGTCTCAGCGTGGGAGAGTTGTTTTACTTCAGCTGTTGCTCCAGTGACGCTGTCAGGCTCTCAGCGTCTGGGGTATCATGCCACATTTTAACATAAAGAGATAGAGAGAAGAGTCTGGTGCGTATTCTGATGTGCAGACCCTAGTCATATTCATATCTGCAGTACTATGTAAAAAAACATTAACAGGTATGTATATTGCATAGCTAAATCTATACAGACACATTCATGGTAACTGGTTTAATAACTAGCTTAAAGTAGGAATATGCTGAGATAAATTTTTAGGCTGCCTTTGTTGGGTTCCTGAAGATCCTTATTGCCTCTGGCTTTATGGACCTGGCATAAGTTTGTAGCCAATCAAGTCAGAGTTAAATCAATGTGGGAAAGTAGGGGATGAGGGAGCAGAAGGAAGATGTGGGAAAGGAGGGGACAAGGGAGTAGAGTGGATGTAGGGGCAGAGGGGATGTAGGAGCAGAGGGGAGATGTGGGAGCAGAGGGAAGATGTGGGGGAAAGTTTGAGCAGAGGGGAGTTTTGGTAGCAATGGGGATGTGGGGGAGAGTGGGAGCAGAAGGGTGATAAGGAGGAGACTGGGGGCAGAGGGTATGTGGGAAAGAGTGGGAGCAGAGGGGATATGGAGAAGAGTGGGAGTAGAGGGGTAATGTGGGAGCAGAGGGCATGTAGGAAAGAGTGGGGAGCAGAGGGATTGTGGGGAATAATTGGAGTAGAGGGCATGTGGAGAAGAGTGGGAGCAGAGGAAAGATGTGAGAGCAGACGGGATGTGGGGAAGAGTGGAAGCAGAGGGTTGATGTGTGAGCAGAGGGGTTGTGGGGTGAGAGTGGGTGCAGAGGGGTGATGTGGGAGCAGAGGGGACGTGAGGGAGATTGAGAGCCGAGGGGTGATGAGGGTCACAGGTGCTCTTCTCACTGACATGTTTATATACCTTTGTCACATGTGGTTAATAATAGACATTGATGGATTTAGCTAATCAAATAATGTGCTATAACCAGGCAGGTTTGGTTCAGCTGAGTGTGCGTGTTCATCTGCACAGTGAGAATACCTCCATTATGGTGCTGGTCAGTGTGAATGCCTCTGTTTCCTTGCTGGTCAGTGTATATACCTGCATGACATTGGTGGTCAGTCTATACACCTTCGTTACATTGCTGGTCAGTGTAAATACCTCCGTTACCTGGCTGGTCAGTGCATATACCTCTGTTGCCTTGGCGGTCAGTGCATATCCTGTACCTCCTTTACTTTGGTGATCAGTGTGAATACCTCAGGTACATTGCTGGTCAGTGGAATACCTCCGTTAGATTGCTGGCCATTGTGAATACCCCCGTTACATTGCTGGTCAGTGTGAATAACTCAGGTACATTGCTGGTCAGTGGAATACCTCCGTTAGATTGGTGGTCAGTGTGAATACCTCTGTTACATTGCTGGTCATTGTGAATACCTCAGTTACATTGCTGGTCAGTGTGAATACCTGTTACATTGCTAGTCAGTGTGAATACCTCCGTTAGATTGCTGGTCAGTGTGAATACCTCCGTTAGATTGCTGGTCAGTGTGAATACCTCTGTTGCATTGCTAGTCAGTGTGAATACCTCAGTTACATTGCTGGTCAGTGTGAATAGCTCAGTTACATTGCTGGTCAGTGTGAATACCTCAGTTACATTGATGGTCATTGTGGATACCTCAGTTACATTGCTGGTCAGTGTGAATACCTCTGTTACATTGCTAGTCAGTGTGAATACCTCCATTACATTGTTGGTCAGTGTATATACCTCTGTTACATTGCTGGTCATTGTATATACCTGTGTTACATTGCTGGCCAGTGTATATACAGTACCTCTGTTACCTTGGTTGTCTGCATATATATACCTTCTTCACTTTGGTACATTTTGTTAATGCACTAATGGTAATTAAAATGTTTTCCTTTTATGTATTTCCATAAATATGCCCACCAAAATCCTCAGCATCAGGCCCATGATGCTCTTAATCTGGGTAGCGGTGTCCGTAAAATACATAAATAGAAATCAGTTAGTGGCAAAAACAGCAGAGGACACCAAATGGACCCATGTTCTTAGACTAAATCATTGGTAATTGGGACTCTATTGTTCTCCAGATCTAGGTACAGGTACTGCATATACTGTATCTCTATTGTGGAAAGGTTGTTTGATTCTTGGACTTTTATTTTTATTATCAAATGAGAATTATATTTTCTTTTACACAGAAAAAATAATGTCAAGAAAATTATAAAGAGTCACTATTTCTATTTTTGAAGCATTAGCAGTAAAAAAAGAATAATGTCCAGTGATTGGTTAATAGCTCATATTTATTCCGATAAGCAATTAAAGGGCAGCCAAGCAATGAGCGCTGCACAAGAGTTAAGTTTAGTGCATTCAATAATATGTTTAAACTACAAGATAAGAGATAAGAGCTTCTGTGAAAAGAAAATGAAAGAAGATAACATCTAAAGCAGATAATTTATGAAATTATCAGTTTTGTGACACTCATTACAAGCGCATATAAAAGTCAGGGCATTGCTGCATTTACTCATGCAAATTAAGCAGCCAAGAGCATACAGGATATATGTCTATATATTTAAATTCTAACATCTTTTATTCTTTGCCTGACAGTGCATTGATGATTGCAATGCAGTAAACGGTGCTACATAAATCGTTGCTACTTTGCAAATACCCGTTAATAATAATATTTGCTAACTTTTATATCGACCACACTAGCTGGAGACACAACTGGCCTAAATGCTGCTTGTAGAGATAAGTGAACCGTAATAAATCCACTTTGCATGGATTTGTGCATATCAGGATCCCAAAACATGAATTTTACCACAATTTATTATGTTTAACCACTTGCTGACCGGGGTGTTTACACCCCCTTCCTGACCAGGCCATTTTTCAGTATTCAGCGCTGCGGTACTTTGGCTGACGCTTATTCCGTCATGCAACGCTGTACTGAAATAAATTTTATACCATTTTTTGGGGACACAAAGAGCTTTCTTTACTATATAACAAAAAAGTACAGAATATAAAAAAAAAATTGTTTTCCCTTTATTATTTTAGGAAACATTAATTTTTACCCAATTTTCTGCTAAAATATAAAAGTCGTGGTCACGTCGGGTAAATAGACACCAAACATGTCTAGCCTTAAAATTGCGTGTTACAGGTAAAAATATTCAAGAACAGTATATAGTACTAATAAGGGCATCACTGGTGTTGCATGGCTTAGGGAACAAGGGGGAAAATTACTATACATACTGTGCACCTAGGCATGCAGACTGCTTCTACAAACATTTGTGAAAGAATGGGTCGCTATCAGGAGCTGAGTAATATCAAGCATGGTACCGTGATAGGTTGCCACCTGTGCAATAAGTCCATCTGGGAAATTTCCTTGCTACTAAATATTCCTCAGTCAACTGTTAGTGGTATTATAACAAAGTGGAAGCAACTGGGAACAACACCAACTCAGCTACGAAGTGGTAGGCCACGTAAAATGACAGAGCGGGATCAGCGCATGCTGAAGCGCACAGTGCGCAGAAGTCGCCACTTGTCTACAGAGTCAATAGCTACAGACCTCTAAACTTTGTGTGGCCTTCAGATTGGCACAACAGTGTGCAGAGAGCTTCAGGGAATGGGTTTCCATGGTGGAGCAGCTGCATCCAAGCCTTACATCACCAAGTGCAATGCAAAGCTTTGGATGCAGTGGTGTAAAGCACACCGCCAATGGACACTAGAGAACTGGAGACATGTTCTCTGGAGTGACGAATCACACTTCTCTGTCTGGCAATCTGATGGACATGTCTGGGGTTGCCAGGAGAACGGTACTTGCCTGACTGCATTGTGCCAAGTGTAAGGTTTGGTGGAGGGGGGATTATGGTGTGGGATTGTTTATCAGGGGTTGGGCTTGGCCCCTTAGTTCCAGTGAAGGGAACGTTTAAGGCATCAGCATACCAAGACATTTTGGACAATTTCATGCTCCCAACTTTGTGGGAACAGTTTGGGGATGGCCCCTTCCTGTTCCAACATGATTGGTATGTATGTGTGTGTGTGGTAGGGGAGGGAGGCACGGAGCAGCCATTTTTGTATCAGAAGCAGCTGTAGTAAAAGAAGCTGTTAAACTGCATAGAGAGAACAAGATTCAGGGTCAATTATGAAACTGTACTTTAATTCTGAGTTAGAAAAGATGTTAGATTTTTGGCAATCAACCGATTTGCTTCCTGTTTTTCTTATTATTGAGGTTTTTTTTCTGGTTGATTTTAGGTCAATGGCATGATGTTCCAGGGCATGTTTCAGGGTTTCTAAAAACATTAAATATGTACAGTACATTAATGGAAGTTTCCAAGGAGTGGTTATTAACCAGTTGACATCCGCGGTATTAAACCCCCTTCCCATCCAGGCCATTTTTCAGTATTCAGCGCTGCGGTACTTTGGCTGACGCTTATTCCGTCATGCAACGCTGTACTGAAATTAATTTTATACCATTTTTTGGGGACACAAAGAGCTTTCTTTACTATATAGAAAATATTTTAGATTTTTGGCAATCAACCGATTTGCTACCTGTTTTTCTTATTATTGAGGTTTTTTTTCTGGTTGATTTTAGGTCAATGGCATGATGTTCCAGGGCATGTTTCAGGGGGAATACATTTTTAGAAACACCTCATATTATATCACCCACATTTAATGCCCACCACTATCCCCATAGATAAAATAATAGTTAGGTATAAACCAGTTAGGCCTATCATTCCTTATTAAAACTGTTGACCAGTTTTACACTGCTGTATCCTCTGCAGTATCTTAATGCTTGTAGTAAAATTACTATCTGTGCTCTTTGTCTCTAGTACATTTGGGCCTATAATTGCTATTTAAAATTGTACACTGCTGGCCTATTTTCCACTGCTGCATAATATGTGATCTCCTTGTTCTTAATGAGATTTTGTTAGAAACTCCCTGGATTACAAATTGTGATAATACAGATTAATTTGAAAAATGCTGTACAGCAAATACACTAAGAAAAAAAAGAAAAGAAAATGGCGAAGAGTTTCTTTAATAATTCCAAATAGACCCTTATCCAGGCATGGCTGGTCAAGAAGGAGAGGGCAGCGAAAGTACAGCCCCCACATCCTGTACCATACCAGGCCACATGCCTTTCAACATTGGCGGTACCTTGCACATGGGTCTCTTCCCCACATCTTGTCCCACATTGACCATTACAACAGTGTCAGGGATGTGCTTATCTGAGCCAAGAGGAGAGAAATAGAGTGTACTATGCATGTGCAGCCCTTGGGAAAAAGATGGTACCCCTTCTTGTAGCACTAGGAGGTACATATCATAACAGCTGGTCCATCCTATTAAGGCTTAGTAGCCTTAAAAGCATTTTTTACAGCAAGCTTCTGCCATTTTGAATATGATGTACAGATATGTTAGCAGAAGAGAGGCATATTATAAAAATCTGATTAGTTTAGATTGATGCTCTCCTCTATATTGATTGCATAGTGCTTTTTAAAGGTGAACCAACCCTTTCATTAAAAGCTGGCTAGTTTTTGTCATGTTCGAAAAGCGGCCTAGTGAAAGTGCTTAAATACTGTGCACTCAGTCACTGCAGTATTTTAGAGACTTTTTCAGTTAAATAAATACACTCTTTTTTTCTTAAATAATAGCTGCCTGTTGCGTGTTCACACCTAATCGCTGGCGTGCATTGCAGTGATGCATGCACATTAACATTGTGCATTAACGTGTGATACACTAGGCAGACCATTCAAAATGAATGGGTTGGTAACACATCTCAACGGTCAAGAAATTGGACTTGCACTTTTTTGGCAGTGCACCACACCAGTAAGTTGCACTGGGTTGCCATTCAGAATGATTGCACCTTTGTGGGTAGCGTGCTTAGGGCCATGTTCAAACTAAACCACTGGTGTACTTTGTGATAATCCATGTTAACACCATTATGCAATTCCATTGCACCAATACCAATACCAGTAGCATGCAGTAATATGCTTGTTGTGCAATGCAATAATGTGCTACAGCAGTAACCCCAGGGAGATTCTGTCACTAATCAAAGTCACAGAGCAGAAGGGGGGAAAGGTGAATCTGCTGTCATCATTACCTAGGTGCAGGACACAGGGCAGCACCACCAGCTCAAGCGGTGTGTCCTGTACTGCATTCTTCACAGCCGCCAGAAATTTTGCCCAGTGGACTGTAAAGGAGATGTGCTGGACAACATGTCTGTGGTCATGTGGACCCTGCCACTGACTGCATTGTTCAGTAATAAAGAGATATTATCTTGCGCAATCAGGCTTGGCCTTCTGGGCATAAAAATGGTGACTGGGTACCTGCAACTGAGGTGTAAGACAGGTCATAAACTTGTGGAAGGAAACAACTCCATCAGCTGGAATTGGAGTAGCAGTTTTGCCAAGCTGACACTGAGGCTCCATTCACACATGAACGGTTTCTCACGCATAATCATATGCACAGAAACACGCTAAACATAAACAACAATGCATTCCAAAGTTAATTGTTCATACTAGGGCGGCGTCTGTGCAGTAAGAAAACGCGGCATCCCGCAAAAAAGTCTAAGTGCGATTTTATGGGCAGATTTTGTGCGCTCCGACTGTAGTAATAGCTGCAAACATGCGGAATCCGTGCGTTTGTTAAGATTTACTCCTGTTTCGAAAAAACCGTGTGGAAAACGCAAACACCATATGTGAATGGAGCCTTAGACCCTGGGCACGGTGGTGATTAGGAGACATTTTTTTCTTCTGCTCCAGAAGCTGCAGTAGAGACAACTGTCTGTATAAGGATGCTGCTGGAGGTGGCAGGGTGTGGTTTGGAGTCTTACAGAGAGGTTAAATTCTATTGTTTGCCCTCTTCAGCATGGAAATTAATAATTTATTTCCTGGTTGATGTTCTGTAAAGTAAGCCTCTCAAACCCTTAGTCAGACTTCCCTCCCTTTCACTTGAGGCCACAGAAGTTTAATTTAATGCAGACAGAATCTTGTAGTGGATGGAAGATCAAAAGGGAGAAATCAGGAGGAGAAGCAGTGAGGACAGAACTGGATCAATGGAAAGGCAGAAAGGGAGGCTGCCTTAAACTCTTGAGCAGGAAGAGGATGGAAAAAAAGGCAGGACCTGCAACTTATGCTGCTGAAGTAGTTCACAGCTCTTGCAGGGGTGGACTTTTACCTTCGGTGCTCAAGGACCTTGTCCAGACACTGAGTGGAGGCCTTTTGTGGCCACCTGGTATCATTGGGGTGCTTCCCTCCCCAAGCTATTCGGTGCATAATTATGTGTTTACTGATGCATATGATACCCAAATGGCTGGAACTTTTATTACAAAGGATTCACTACAAGCAGAGACTGCAGACACAACAATGCAGTTGACAGCAGATACGGTAAAACGGCCCACACTGCAAAGCACTTTCAATTTGCTACCTATTCAGGTGTTTGCGTACTGTCATGACGCTAGCCAGTTTCTACCAAAAACATACTGGAAGTCTGTATTTTCAATATTTTGGAAAAATTGGGCATACAGGGATGGAAGGGGGTTTGTGGAATGTGGGGTTGTGGTTTTGAAATATTTTTGAAACTCTGTTTTGAAATGTTATTATACTGTAAAGGCAATGCGGAGTGGTACTGCAAAAAAAAAAGAAGCTCACAAACTATACAATCAAACTGTAATTGAAAAGTATGATGTATTTACCATATTCCCCTTAAAGTCACATTAACAAGGAGGACCTTCTCCCCGCTAAACAGTATTTTGTACCAATTTGCATTGGTGCCCAAGATTTGCCTCCCAATATACTTCAATGGGGTTTTGGACTTTATGATGGGTCCAAAGAACATAAGTACCCCTACTGTTCCAACATCAGATCACCATTATGTTAGCTCTTTTTTTAGTGGCTTAGCTTGGTGCTTCTGTCTTTTCTTGCAACATGCTGAACATGGTAGCAAGAGATGAATCCGGTGCTGTTTTACAAGGAAGTGCCAGACCCTTTCATCTCTATTGCCTGACTGCTGTAAATAGAGGAAGGAAGTAGTGGGGGCTTGGGTCACATCAGACGAAATGTGTTTAGGTGGGGTTCTTGATGCCACTAAAAATGTGGAGGTGTTTATGTATAATGATGTATAATGGTGCAAATACTAATTTCACAAATTTCCACTTCTACCAATGAACCCTGAACTGCTACAAATCCCAGTTTGAGTGAATTGACCTAACAGTTTTCCTACAAGCATGTGTTTGGACTGTGGGAGCAAATCAGAGTATCTGGAGGAACATGCAAATTACTAATTTTAAACATAAAATTATGGTCAGGCTTCAAACCAAGGAACCCAGTGCTGCAAGGCAGTAGTTCCTACCATTAAGCCACCTGGCATTGATATATATATATATATATATAAAGATTAGAAAAAAATGACCAGTGGGTTTGAATAAGCTGGACACTGGATACTACAATGACTCCATGGGGGTGATTTACTAACCTAAACACACGCACGCACATGTCTCTGTCTGTGAATGTGTTAATAAATCCCTAAAAATTGTAAGTGTACTTAATGCCCAGATTTTACAGAATTGGTTGTTCGTAAAAGGAACAACTGGTAGCAGAGACTGGGTTGGGTTTTAACTTCAGCAAGTGTTACTGGGTTTAGCCCTAATATATGATTAATTCTGAAATTTAGATAGCATCATCTAAGTGCTGTCTTTGCTATTTTCTCATCTTAAAGTGTTCTTGAAGGTTATATAGATTCTAAAATGAAGTTTTGTTTTCTGCCTCGAAGTTCTGCTTTTGAAGTTTCTTTGTGTGTGTGTTATTCATTCGAACCAAACCGTCAGTATGTGGAAGAGCGGGCGCCAGAATATCAGGTGCACTCTCCCTTGTGTTTCACAGATAACAAAATATCTCTGAAGTGTCAGGTGCTCTTCCACAATTTATAAACACCAGGAATCACAACGGTGTTACAGTAAATAGAACTTTATGGAAATGTAATTGGAATTAATTCAGGCGTCACGCAGAGCATCATTTGGCCGAGGAAAACACTGGGAAAAGTTTTCAATGAATTGCTGTAATGTTTCAGCTCAACATAAGCAAAACAAGAGTAAATAAATTTAATATTTATGTTTCATTTCCATTCTATTGATCTACATTTTTAAGTAATCTTTTCCGTGTTTTAAAGCTTCATACTGCAGCCACTTAGGAGAGTTTTTAGAGACTGATACAAGTACACCAGTTACAAATTGTTAGGTATTTTTGCACACATCACCTGGGTTAAACATATTCCATATATCAAGTCATTATAAATGAAAAAATATATAGCAGTTGCAACAACAATGGTTTACTGTGAGCCCTGTGGTTTGCTTTTCATGTTATAAATAGTGGTACTAATCCCCATATGTTGAAATTCCCCTAGAGCAACCAAGCTACTTGCTTTTTAGTCTGCACTGGAGGCTGAAAAGCAGGGTGAAATGAAAATAACTTTGCTGTGTGGCTCCCCCAACACTGCCAGGGTTAAATGCTAGGGAGAACAGAAAAAACAAGTACACTTACCTTATTCCTTGCGCCTATCAGAGCCAGCGCTCTTTTCTGTTCTCCACCATCCTGGGTTGTAGGCAGGTTCTCTGCATCCTCACCTACAATGCAGGACTGCTGGTCTTGTGTTGAGGACTGGTCATGCAGTTGTAAGAAGCCTATGGGAGAACGTAAAAATGTAAGTATTACAGCTTATTTTGTTCCCCCTAGCCAAAAATGAGCATTTAACCATCTCAGTGTAGGATTTTAATAAAGTAGGCTTCCAATGAATGGCACTGTTCAAGCAAGACTATAAAGAGTATCAATTGTCATTAGAAATTTCATACGAAATATGGAGGAGTCAGACAAGCTGAGGTCATATCCAGTCAGAAAGAGCCAGAGGCATAGAAAGAAACACAAGCATAGTAAAGGAGAGTGGCTAAAATGTTTGCTGGAGATAATCAAAACTCAAAGCCAAAACTAGAGCGTGAAGCAGAGAGCAAAAGTCAGGGCAGGTGGATTGCTGGTAAGGTAAGGACAAGCAAGCAGCTAAATTCAGGAACTTCAGCAGGTCAGAAGATAGAATTAAAGTAGGTTCAGGAAGTTAGCAGCAGTATGCAAACTGGGAACAGGCAGGGACCAGAATTAAGCAAACCAGAATTAGACAAGCTGGGAGACGAAGGTGAGAATAGTGAAACCAGGCAAGAACACCAATAACAGCACAGGACTGACAACACAGTATGTATAAATGTGTACTGGAGCACAGGGAAGTATGCCCTTGTAACAGTAATCTGGATGCTATAATGGGCAACCAGGGGATAGACCAATCAGGAGTTATAACAGAAGCAAAGTACTTTTCCCCAGAAGGGGATCCCACCATAACTCCAAGTCTTCAAATTTAGTAAAATATATATATTTATTTAACAAAATAGATTAAAATGCACACATATCAAAAGACCAACAAACAGAAATTACATATAAGACATTACTCGGCTATGTAGGGAAAAAAGTTGAAAAATGTTTTTTTTTTATATAGCATATTTTGTATAAAAAGTATTAAGGCATGCCCCTTGAGTACCTTGGTGTGTACACCTTATGATATCTCTTGTCCTAAATGGAGATATTCTCAAAGAATGAGGAGATAAAATGATCCTTCTGGCATGAGGAAGGGTTAACATACACGTGTATGAAAAAAGAAAAAGAGAAAAAAGAAGTTCAAAACGTTTGTATCATGTTAGAAAAACCTTAGATAGCACTCACAGTGATGTTTATCCCTTTCTTGTGTTTTTGCTTGCAAGAAAATTTCGGACTGTAGATGGACTTGATTCAGGAGAAAGATTATGTATTTCTCGGCTTTTTTGTAATCCATGGTAAGTGTAAGCGGGCTTCGCTGGAGAGATATCCTTATCTCGGTTCCTCGAGAATAGAAATATTTAGCCTGTATTTTGGCCTTTGTCAATATCCTTATGTCGGTTCATTGAATGTGAAAAAAAGCCTTCACTGAACTCTTGTCTTCAATTATATAAAAACCATGTCCCGGACAGGGTGGAATCCCAGTGAACTGTTCATCAAATTGGTGCTCTGTCTCTTCAAGGTAATATATATACCTCTGAGTTGCAACGACTGAGCGTTGTATGCAGTTGTACAGAGGTTACTTATCTCCCAACAAGTCTTTGGTGTATTTTTGAGGGTACATCAAAAAGAGGCAGCCATAGCCGAGATTGGTCAAGGAAAAGTTATACACTTTGGGCAGGAATGCTTGCATTGGAGAACAGGAAAAGGCAAGAGAGAATAGCAGGATAAGGAGCAGCCTGGGCAAAAGCAATAAATAGGTGTACTGTAGGAGCCAAGGAGGACTGAAGAAATAGCTGAACAACAGAAATAGCAATAGGTGGGCAGAAGGAACCTCGGAAGACAGTGACTCAAAGTATTACAACAAGAGGGTCAGCAAGAAAATCAGTCAACTAGCATTTGTCAAATTAAAAGTCAGCAATGACAGTCTGTGTTTTGAAGTAACAGTCTAAGACTGTCATTAACATTTTAGGATCATTTTTGTGAACAGACACATTTTCGGATCTTATTTGTGATTTTATAAATTTTATATTCAAGATTTTTTTCTATGTTAACAGTGTATGTCTGGGAAAATTAAAAAACAAAACACATTCTGTATATCTTTATAATACATGCACATTTCCCAACCAGTGTTATCAACCCTGCCTTAGTTCTCCACTGTTGGACTCCAGAACACTTCCCTCGTCTCCATAGTATAAGGGGGGGTATGTGTCATCTCAAAAAGACGGTTAGGACCACACTGGATTTCTAGCACATCAATTGGTATTTTTATTTACTTTTTTAATTTTGCTCAGATATACGCTTTAACCATTTCAGTAGTCTTTGGCTTTTTAACAACAGAGATATTATTATTTTTTTCTATTTTTAAAGAAAAAAACATACTTTTTGGTTTGTTACTCATTCCAAAATTGGGTAGTATAGTATTAGAGCTCAAATATTCTAAATAAATTCATTACATTGAAAAAAATAACATGATTGCGAAAGGTTTAAAAGATAATCAGCCAAAACAAAATGTCATTTTCCCTATGTTTTTAATTTTACCTTTAATACATAACTGATATTTCACTACAACACGTTATCCATTTAACTATGCTTTTCAAGGCTATCTCCAGCCTGGCATTTTATTTCTTAAGGGCTGTGGAATGATCATCCATCTCACATAAAGAGAGCTGGTTTAAAGGTCATTAACAGATCTGTAGAAGTACTAGCTTGCCACACATCCAATTTTATCACTCTTTAGCTCAGTTTTAAAAGGCTGTTTTTGAAGTCACGTTAGAGGTTAATGCATCTCACACATAATCCACCTTGTAACATACTAAATGTTGAACCGATGTCAACAGAGCTATACGCAGGCAGAGTGTTAGGGGTGAATTAGTATTGCTCTAATAGAATAAAAGAATAAAATGATTGAGTCTTTTTTCCTTAGTATGTAAACACTCGTACTGAATTTTAAACACATTTTTTTAGAATGCCCTTGTGATGTATCTGAAATGATAGAAGTATGGAGAATTTGAGAGCTCAGTAGTAATAGTGGATCAAATCTATGTTTCTCTTCATCATCAGCTCCTAGCAACTCTTATTCATGAAAAACAATTAATAACCTACAGCAGAATTTTATTAAAAGGGCCAGGGCTGGATATGAACTTGCTTCATTGTTTGTGTTGCAGCTAGTACTGTATTCTTTAGCAGTGAATGTCAGCCCTTCAGTGCTTTTACACCTTGTAGGAAAAATTATATTAAGTATATTCTTTAATGTATATTTTTTATAATTGTCTATACATAAATATAACTAGATTATTAAAAATGTTTTGTAAAAGTGAGTGCCTTATTGAATCTATTGAATTGCGAGGCTCCGGCGCAGGTTTAATACTGGCCTATATGATACTACTGTGTCAACGGACCTGTGCATTCTGATTGGTTCACTTTCAATTCTTATTCTGCTCACAGACTGGTCAAGTTACAGCTCTGATGAAGGGGGCGTGCCCCAGAAATGCGTCAGCCTAGTACCCAGCTGCCTACAAAGAAAACATCCAAAATCACGAATGTGATGATCTCATAGGCCGATTTTACCCATGTGCATAATACAGCGCTTTTGTGAGTATATTTGCATATGTAATTTTCATTTTAAATAAATGTTCTACACGTCAAAGCGGCGCTCTGTTTCTTTTTGTTTTCACATGTACTGAGGGATTCCTAACCTTTGAGGAGCTGCCGCTTGAAATGTGAGAGGGTGTCATGGATTGAGGGATGCTGTGATCCTATTAGCGCTGAGATTAAGACTTTGTTGTGTATTGCTTTGGACTATTTATTAAAACAGGAAGGCACAAATCCCAGGAGCTCTGTATGCTCTTTAAAAATGACAGCTGCCTCCTAACTTTTGAGTTTTTCCTCTAGTCTAGTCTTTCAATAGAGCTGGAAAAGTATTAGCACTTGTACTTGTACCAAGTATGGTATCTGAACATCCCTAGTATGCACATCTTACCTGTGCGATCATGCATGCATCATGCACGAAGATAGTGATTAGGGCAGATACATTAGATAACAATATAATAATAATAAAATATATAAAAAAGCAATTTACTAATAAGACAAAACAAAAATTTTCCCCTAGTAAGGCAGTCTTTGTATCTTTGAAATATAGTCACAATGTAATAATACATTTCTCCTTGGCTATGCCATGTCGATTAATGCTCTGCAGCTTCCATTCACATGACTATGTTGTGAGGTGTTAAAGTAGTATTAAGCTCTCAAACTGATCAAGCAAACATACATTGTACAGCAGTATTTTGTTGAATGTTTGCCCAAGCACCTATTGTTAAAACCTTTTGACTTTATAACACTTTAGGAGAGTCTTCTCATAATCTGACATGCTGTTCTCTGAAGGAGTGTATGAGATTTATAAAAAAAAATTACCAAATTAACTGAGTTTCCACTGCTGATAACTCAGCAACAGCAGCTTGGCCTATCCCAGTCTGTTGCAGTGAGAGCTGCACGCATGTTAATGTACTGCCATTTTGTGCATTATTATACAATGAGTTACGGCAGCTGATTCATTCTGATTGGGCATTTGCATTTTTTTAGGGCACCGCAGCACAACACCTGGCATGTGCATCTTCAACTACAGTACTTGTTTGTTGGGGTGTCATTCTAACTGTGCCCTGCATTACCGCAATGCATAGAGAAAAAGCCAGCCTGAAAGTAGTATTAAACTGTCAATCTTTTTTAAATAATGATTCCAGATCAAACAGATATACATTTCACAGCAATGTATTTCTTTACATTTTTGCCCAAACACTTTCAATCATCATGTTTCTGAACAGCTGCTCCAAGTCTCTCAGCTCAGCTTCCATGGACTTCCTGTCCAGTACAAGATCACCAGGGAGAGAGCAGACTCTAGCAACTGTTCATCTACTAGCTTGGAGAAGGGAGGTGGGAGAAGAGGGGGCCATGGGGTAGGGAAGTAGCTTGATTTGCTGTGTCTGTGTGTCCATCAGGAGCTGTTGGGTCCAGTAGGTGGTGGGGTTTTTTGCCCCTTTATGAAAGGGGGTACCCAGATGCAGATGAGCCCCCCTGCCCAAAGACCCCCACAACCACCGGGCTGGGTTGTGGGGAAGAGGCCCTTGTCCCCATCGACATGGGAACAGGGTGCTTTTCCAGGGGGTCCCCCCGGAAAACACCCTCCCAATGCTGAGGGCATGTGGCTGGCATGGTGCAGGGAGGGGGGCACTCGTTCATTCCCCCCTTTGCTGCCAGACCACTGCTTGGATTAAAGGTCTGGTTGAGAATTTTTGTTTTTTTGTGCGTGGGGTCCCCCTTAAATTTCCTACCAGACCTAAAGGGTGTAGTATGACTTTTGGGGGGAACCCCCCCTCCGGGGGTCCCTCCTAACATTCCTAACAAACCTAAAGGGTCTGGTATGGTTTGGGAGGGGGACCCTGCGCTGGTTTTTTTCAAACCGTTCTCCCTGCTTCGGCTGTGCGTTCACCCTGGCTGAGTGCTTCAGCTGCCTTTGGCTGCTGTACGGGCTATTGTACATAGCCCATACAGCAGCCCTTCGGGTCAGCTAAACTGAATGCTTCCCGCAGTCGGAAAGAGCTGAGGGATTAGCCAAAGGTTCACCTTGATCCTTCGGCTCCTTTGTGAATAACACCCTAATTTCAGGGTCATCCCACAATTATTAAGACCACCCATGATTCACCCAACTTTTACACAAGAATCACTAACTTCACATATGATTCTATTAGAAAAACTAGTGAGTCTTGGCTGGTGGGTGAATCATGTGTAAAAACATTTATAAATAGACCCCCTTAACGTACTGATGTAATGATAATGGAGAGCTTTATGCACATCCTGACAATAGTAACATGCTTTCCTACTTTGTTCTGAAATGATCACTTCACATACTGAGTCATCTGCCCTTTGTCCAGTACAGCTCTAGTGGTCTTGGATTCCTGAATAAAATAATTGTCAAAATGAGGAAAGATTATGCAACCAATTCAACAGATTCTACTTTGGAAATGGTAATTAACCATGCATACATCATTCTATACTATATTGACCTGAAAAAACATGATTTCTATATCTATTGTTCACATAGCACAGTATTCTTCTCTAATAGAAATGCATATTTACTGATAGCATATCTATGTTACAGGGCTACTCGTAGAAGGAAATCCTCAGAGTACAGAAAAGATACAGGGGAATGATGGAAGAATTGAGGAACAGGTGGGGTAATTATACACTGTCAGATACCTCTGGGGTGTAACAAGGTTACCAGCAGGAAAAGAATTCTAAAACAAAGCTGTTATGTTACAACACCTGACAGCATGGAATTAAAAGGACACTTCCACGTTTTTACATATGTTGAACCTACAACCACATGTGAGTGATTAGCAGCTTAACACATTTGCATTTGTAGCTGCTGTTTTGCTAAATAAGTGTTAGGAGGGCCTTTTTGGCAGGCTGAGGGTTAAGATAACCCTAGTATTGCAGATGGTGGCACACTTGGAATATATGTACCTATTCCATTTGCTTGTGCTGAAACCCCAAATGTTTCATCTGTTACTTATTAGCACCTGAGTGAGCATGTTCCTTAGTGTAGGCATTAGTGTCAGTGAAAGGAACTTCTTTTACATGCAATGCTATTCATTCACCATGCATACTGTAGGCATGTGGTGTGGGAGCTATGTAAGCAGCTTATATTGTGTGCAGATATTTAGTTTATGCTGTGGTAGTATTGGTGCACAGTAATCACGGCAAATTATTTGCGTTGTGTATAGCAATGTTTCTCAACCTTTTTTTTTTTTGTCACAGCACCCTTTAAATGTATGCAAAATCTTGAGGCACATCAGTCTAAAATGTCATAGATTTTAACAGGAACCCCATGCAAAAACACACAAAAAGTGGATTTCCCCCTTCAGATCGAAATGCCCCCTTCAAGTTGTGATTTTCCTGCTTCACATCAGAGTCACTCTTTGCATCCGTAGCCCCCTTTACATCAGGAGCCCCCCTTTCACATCAGAAACCCCTCTTTCAAATCAGAGTCCTCCCATTTTCACAGCAGTTCCCCCTTTACATAAGGAGTCCCCTTCACCTCAGTCCTCATTACCCCGGTTCACATCACAGTCCCACTACCACAGAATTTTGAGGCACCCCTGAGGAAGCCAAAAGGCACATCAGGGTACCATGGCACCCTGGTTGAGAAAGGATGGTGTATAGGGTTAAGTTAAGCTTCAGCCTAAGACTAGGTTTGAGTTAAAGTATATGAAAACTCAGTTAAAAGTTTTGCTCTACCTCCATGGCTACTACAACCTGGGGTATTGGTCTCAATAGCAGGGCTCCTGTTACCCTCCACAGGTGTTGGTGATTGAGTCCAAATATGATCCATAATTCCTCTTTATTAAATAAATGTAATTATCAAGCACATGACAACAAAAACATAGTTAAGAGGATCGTATTTGGATTCCATCACTTTCACTTACTTGCACAGTCTATGGAGGGTACCATAGAACCTACCTACTAAGGAGTTATAAGTTCTGTAAAAAAAAGTATGTACCTACAAAGGAGTTATAAGTTCTGTAAAAAAAGTATGTATTGCAATATAAGAAAGGCAACTGTAGCAATTACCCCCGAAGGAGCCTCTGGAATATACAAGTCTTCCTAGCTTGTCTAGGGATCACAGTAGTATTGTTGCCCCAATAGCACTTACCAGCCCTCCTGTGGTGACCAATAAACCAAAGTCCACACAGAAGATGTGATGCTGAAGAACTTTATTGTAGAAACTCTGGGAGAGAGGATTAGGGCGTAGGACACCCAGGATGTATTAGCCTCAAATAGATGATAGAATAAAGTACTTGCAGCCTTCACAGATAGAGGAACTCCAAGCCAATTGTGGCAATCTGTGTCCTGAGCTCCTGATTGTGCAGTACTTTGATCAAACTATAAGTCCATTCAAGAACAGGCTATCTAGTAGCAGCTGAGGATCTTTTCAGGCTTCCCACACCTGGTGAAGTTGCTCTCTGCCATCTCCATCCTCAGCATAACTCATTAGGCCCCAGGCACAGGCCTCTGTGTGAGCACATTACATGGCTCTTTAGGCTTCGGGCCTAGCCAGATCAGACAGTCTATAGCAGCCTCCCCCAGAATCCCAGAGGAGGAAAAGCACCTCACATGGTCTGGCCAGAATATTTATGCATCTCCCAGTATGCACCACTGGCCATGAACCTCCTAGTGATTAACTAGGGATGCATAGATATGCATAACACTCTTTTATTGGTTGCTCTGCTCTGTGGCAGGGATACACCTAGCAGCAGGCAGATACAAATGAGAACAGAGTGCTTAGGGAAAACCAAATGAGCATAGACTATTAAATTAGAATCAGACTGACTACAAACTGACAGCAACTAAATTTAAATAGACACTCCTGTTATGACAGGGTGGCTACACAAGCTATAGAGAGGTGGTAATGTGTGCATTTTAGGGGCATGTACTGAGGTATTGGGGTTGATTTACTAACCTTATAAATACACCACGAACATGTATACACCTCTGTAGTGTGTGTTCCCTCCCAGCATGATCTATGGGTGGAATCTAAACACCTTTGTAGTGTGTACACACCCAGCAGGTGTGTTGTGCAAAGCCCTGCATGAATTGCAAGGTGATGTTGTGTAAATTAGCTATATGTTGTGTTTCTTGCGTTGATGAATGCAGGAATGTAAATGCATGAGCTAACCTTTTTTGTCTAAACTGTGAAGCAGCATTATATATGCATCATGTGCATGATTTTTCCATATATGGCATTAGTGGAAATATGCTTTTAGAGACTTTTTGGTTGATAAATACGTTTTGCTGTGTGAAAATCACACGCACCTGGTGCGTGCGTTTAGGTTAGTAAATCACCCCCATTGTGTTAGACAGGACTTCTGGACCAGGACAACAACAGATAATCTCCTTCATCAACCAGAATCTCTTTAACAGAGAAACACTCACCATTCTCCTTTGACTAAAATATTTTGCACATTTAAAAAAAAATGTTTGTGAAATTATCAAATTCTACTTTCTGTAGCAGGTTACACAATTTCTACTTTGCATCTTGTTTTTTATTTTATAAAACAGCTAAACTACTACATTTCATGTAATAAATAAAAAGGCAAAACATATCAAACATATACTGTATTTAATCTGTGTAATTGTTTTTTAAGTCATATCAAATCGGTACTGTATGGATAGTCACACACCTTGTTAACAAGGGAATAATGAAACAGAATTTCTGCTACTCAGAAAACGGGAACATCTGTCTATGTATATTAGATGACTAAAAGTAAACTGTAAAGTCAGAAAAGTGTATATCTGCTTGCAGGCAAAAGTGCACCATTAAGCACATAGCATATAATTCAACACAGTACGAAACCAGGAAAACATAAAACCTATGCAATTTAAAGAGATTTTTAGGCATATTTAAAGAAGTATTACATTCTCATTATTTTCTTTTCAATCCTGCATCCAGTACTAAACAAATAGAGTGCATAGCAAAGCGTTTCTTTACAAAGTTGCCCAAGCACCTACAGTCATCATGTTTCCGACCAGCTGCCTCCAACTCTCTCAACTTCCCTGAACTTCCGGTCCAGTACAAGATCACAAGAAACAGAGCAGTCTCTAGCAGCTTCCCATCTACTATCTTGGAGAAGGGAAGAGGGGAGAGTAGGGATCAGAGAGCAGAAGAGTTGTTGGCATTGTCCTGCCTGTGCCTGTGTGTTTGTGAAGACACACACAGCTTACTAGTACGGATGGCTCCATAGAACCCTACAAGGGAAAGGAGTTGATGGTTGTATATATATATATATATAAATATACACTGAGTGGCCAGATTATTATGACCACCCCATCAGTACATTGTTGGCCGCTTCGTGACTCCACGAGATGTTGAAAGGTGACGCAAGGAATCTGACACTGCACTGTTGCCCTTCTGTTCTCTTGTACCAGTCTTGCCACTCTCCGTTCTGCCCTAACATTGACTAGTCGCTGACAGCCACAATTCGCACAATTCGCACGTTCAGACCCAGATTTTCGGCTGACAGTCCAGTCTTTAAACACTTTTAACAACAGCTGCTCTTGAACATTTAACAAATTCTGCTGTTTTGCTGATACTCGCTCCATGGCTCCGAGCGCCAACAATCATCCCACTTTCAAAGGCTGTTAAATCGCGTTGTTTACCCATATCTTCAGAAAAAGTCACTTCTACTGTCGTGGTAAACAACCTGCTTCCCTATTTATAATGGTCTGACCCTCTAGAAACTTCAGCGCAAAATTATAGCGAATTTGCCTACAAACGTCAGGTGGTCATAATAATCTCGCCACTCAGTGTATAATAAAACCAGAAAAAAGTCCCAACTCCCAGTGTAGGTGGTCAGAGAAAATCCAAACTTTTTAGGAGAAGATTGAGAGTGGATTGTATACATGCAATGTCTGCACTTTTTATTACAAATGCACCTTTTTTAAGACTGGAAAGTACCAAAACAACTATTTTTAGGATGATTATTGGCATTTTTGGAGCTGCTGAGCTGCAAACAAGAAAAAGTCAGAAGAAAAGTAGATCACCAAGAGAAAACTTCTTTTATAATTTTAAATATGCAAATTAAAAGTGTCACATATGTACAGTATGGTAAGACTACATGTATTTTGAACTACATAGAGAAGGGTGAGCCATCCCAATGACTGAATTGCAGGACAGTTGGTGACTGGAGTTCTAGGGCTTAAAGGGAAAGTGCAGACAAACAGGTGCATCAACTCTGTTACCTTCCATAAAACATTCCTTCCAGCCTCTACAAATTCCTGACCATTTACTTTTCTCGGTCACAGATATGATTGGATAATGAAGGAGAACCTGCTCACTAATGGGGTATGGCTATTGTCTGTTCTCTCTTCTCCAGTCAGAAAGCTTTATGGATTAGCACAGCAAGTGCAATGCAATGGCTTACAGTGCTGCCACGTCCTCTCAATGCTAAACGCACGTGTATAGTGGATTACAATAGGCCAGTATAAACACAAATTGTGGTATTATTTAAAAAAGGTTAGATGAAACCATAAAATGGAAGTTTGTATCTGCCTAACTACTTGTACCGCACTAACTACTTCAGAACCAGCATGTTACTCATCCTTCCTGTCCAGGCCATTTTCCAGTTTTCAGTGCTGTAATATTTCAACTGAAAATGAATCAGCAATGCAACACTGTACTGAATTTCTTATAAAGCTTTCTTTTGGTCTTATTTATTCACCACTGGGTTTTTTAAATCTGTTACTATAAATATATATATATATAAAAAAAGGACGCAAATTCTGAAAATAAATCTTCCCTCACTTTCTGTTATAAAATATATCAAATAAAATAAATGTAGGCCAAATGTATTCTGCTATATTTCTTTGGTTAAAAAAACCCAATTGGGTGTATGTAATTTAGTTTGTCTTAAAGATATAGCATCTATGGATATATGTTTGTGAAATGTATGAACCCTGATCTGCCTATCGTAATTCTTGAAGCCCTAAATGACCAGGATGGTTCAAGCACCCCCCAAATTACCTCTTTTTAGAAAGTACACCACATGGTATTCAGTAAGAGGCATGGTGAGTATTTTGGAGATCTAACTTTTTGCCACTTTTTTAAAAAAGAAATAAATTAAATTTGATTTTTTTTTTTCAAGGTTGTCAATTTAACAAGATACTTCTAACACATAGCTTGGGCACACTTACAATTACAACCCAAAACACATTTTCAATGCTTCTCCTGAATATGAAGATACCACATGTGTGAGACTTTTTTGCTTCCAAAATCCATGGAGCACCTTCAGACTTTTAAGGGGTTTAAAATACCCATCTGATTTCCTGGCTACCTATTAGATTTTTGGAGGCCATTATGTGCCAAGACAATAGAAACACCCACAAAATGGCCACATTTTGGAAAGCAGACATCATAAGTAGGGATGAGCCGAACACGCCCATGTTCGGTTCGTATTCAAACATTCGAAACGCCAAAATGTACGAACTCGAACTCAATGCAAGTGTATGGGGGTCGAATGTTCGACCCCCATACAGCTGCCGGTACATGTGGCTGCAGCAGCCTTTGTCCCTTCAAATCCCCGCTGTTCTCCCCGCCTGTGTTGGCGGAGGCAGCGGGGGACACAGACCGCTGCATTGTACCGCTGCTCCCGTACCTCTGCTGCTGTCTTCCCCTGGTCCGTCGCCATCTCCGTTCCCCCGTCCAGCCCCCCTGCTTCCTCTTCATTGCAGGCTGGGAGCCATACCCAACCTGCTATTGGATATTGTAAAATGCAATAGCAAATAGCAAGCTGGCTATTGCACCCGCCCACTGCCTGCTGTCAATCAGCATGGGGGAACCTGATAGAGAACTTTCTCCTTCAGGCCCCTCCTCCGCTGACCCCTGATTGGGCAAAGTCTTGCACCTGACCACTTTAACAAATCAGAGCTTCATTGGGCATTTTTGTATTATGGAATGTCCGCGGTCGAACAAACTGCGACCATCCCATAAAGTTCGGCGATCGCTCGAACTGCCGATGTTCGATTCAAACTCATGTTCGAATCGAACACTCAGCCCATCCCTAATCATAAGGCATTTTCCAAATGGCATGGTGAGCCTTTGAAGATTTCATTTTTTGACACAAGTTTTTGGATAATAAAAATTTTTTTAAATGTATTCTCACATAGTTTCGGACTATAGATACACTTTAAGCCTGCTTGCAACATATTTATGTGGGGGCTTTTCTGTTTAAGTGATTTTTATTATATCTTTTCTGAATGTGTAACCAAATTGATCACTTTTTTAAAAAGACTCTACCAAAGAATAAAAAGAATAACAAACTGTTGCAGATATAAAGTGTAGACATCTATACACTGTATAATAGGGCCCAGTTTTTTTACCCTTTATTTTGATCAAAGTTTAAATACAATTATTATAAAGATCAACTAAACCCTACCTCTAACTTGAACACCTATTCAGTTAGGTAATTGAGGCAAGAAGAATATTTTCCAAACTTGACCTCAAAGGGGTCTACAGTTTAGTCCATACTGCACAAAGTGATGAATAGAATATGGTTTTTAACACCAAAGATTGGTGTTATGAATACTTTATAATTGCCCTTCAGTCTCTGCAATGCCCTGGCTGTCTTCCAGAAATTCATTAGTGGTGTGTTCAGAGAGTTTCTAGGGAAATTCAAAGTAGTTAATCTTGAGGGGTTTTTTTCTGAACACAAGAAACTGTGCGAAATAGTACCACAGAAACTGCATGACAATTATTTGTACAGCATGCAAAGCTAAGAAAATGTATCTATGAAGTTTTTCAAGTATCTCTCTGGTGATATTAGATTTTGGATCTTGGCTATCCAGGAACTAGTCAGGATTCAACCATTGTTAGACTGGTTAATCCCTGAGAGTTTTTTTTTTTTAGAGATTTCTCAGGTTTGGCAACTGTTGTATAAAGTTTATTACATATCTGCAATTGCTGCCCCACTGACCAATTTGTTCCAATATAACAGGAATCCCAAAAGACTGCATTCTTGTATATATTTTTTCCTGCAGGTTGATTGACAGAATTTAGCTACATTATTGGAGAAGATGGGTGAGGGGGGTATTGGCTGGGGGAAGGTGCCCTGATTTAAAAAAACAAAAACTATGAGGGTTATTCACTAAAGAGCTGAAGGATCCAGCCGTAGCTTCAGCTGATCCTTCGGCTCACTAACAATAGCCCGTACAGCAGCCGAAGGCTCGGCTGAGCTGTAGTGACAGCCGAAGCGGGAAAAAGGTCACCCGAAGCCGACTGTTCTCCCCGCTGATGACAACAGCTGGGTGGGGCCAGCTGTAATGTCATGGCTGGCTCCACCCAATTGTTGTTCTTCAATGACACTCGAAGACACTGTGCTGTCATTAAATGACAACAGTTGGGCGAACAGCCGTAATGTCATGGCTGGCTCTGCCCATTTGTTTTGATTGGCCTGGGACCTGTGGGTAGACTGTAACTGCTAACTCTGCCCAATTATTTATATTTTGCCAGCAGCTGTCAGAATGTCATTCTGCGGTGGGAGTTGAACGGGTCTGTGGGCATCGGGTTTAAAAAAAAAAGTGTTTATTATTTAATCTTTTTTATTTCGTCGAGTCATCGTCGTGATTGACCTCGGATTACGACGTGAATCCATTTTTCCCTTACTCATTCACAAGCAGGGTGTCCCTTTATTAATGGGGTACCCTGATGTGAATATGCCCCCCTGCCTGCACCCCCACAACCAACGTCCCAGGGCTTGTGGGGAAGAGACACTTGTCCCTGTGGGCATGGGGACAGGTGCTTTTCCTGGGGGGACCCTGGAAATGCACCCTCCATTGTAGGGGGCATGTGGCCTGGTATGGCAGTTGGGGGAGGGGTCACTCGCTCATCCCACCCCTTTCCTGCCCTGCCAGGCCTGTGCTCAGATCAACGGTCTAGTAAGGAATTTTAGGGGGACCCAACACTTTTTTTTCCCCTTGGACGTAGTGAGCAGATTAGGCCGAGCCGAATGCCGCTCGGTGGCATTCAGCTATTCACTCACTGACGTTAAGCCCTCATAAGAATAGGGGCGAACGGCAGTGAGTGTACTGCCGGAGCTTCGGTTCAGCCGATCCAGATGTTGGTTCGGCCGAGTCGAACGGCTTCTGCACTTCAGCTCAGCCAAACATGCAGAGTGTGTTCGGCTGACCGAAGGCAGATGAAGGCAGCTGATGTAAGGCTGATTTTAGCCGATGTACGGCTGAAATCAGCAGTACTGAACTGAAGCGAATAGCCGAACGACGTAAGGCTCAATTCACTTTGGCTCGGTTATTTACTCAGCTGCCTATGGCAGCTTCGTGAATAACCCCCTACAGCTTTGTAAATTATGTAAATGCTGGAAAAATAATTCAACAATTAAAGTGCCATATCAGGTGGTTTCTTACTTTCTACACCTTATTGGCTCTGATGGACACATATATACAAAATCTACTTTCATCCAATAGTTCTGTCATATATTGCTTGTTATTATTATTATTCGGGATTGATATAGCGCCAACAGTTTGTACAGCGCTTTACAAAATGGAGGGAAACAATAAGGTTAACAATACAATTTCAAAACAGGAGGGTTAGGAGGGCCCTGCTCGTGAGTGATCACCATCTAGCGGGAGGGGCAAGTGTTATCAAGTATAGTCCATATTTGCCTATTACAAAAGCAGACTTTGCATTCATGCAGATGCTCTTTTTCCATTAATAAGGTTAGGCTTAGTAAAAACAACTGAATATTCAGCCTGAACCTGTACTTTGCCAGGCCTTATGCCATCTTTGCTTAGGAAGACTTTTTTTTAGAATTCTTCCTCACCCTCCATTTGTGTCCTTCCTAATGTAGTCCTCCCATCCTGACCTCCATGCCATCATCAGATTTGTCATCAACACCAAGCACTGATTTAAAATGCCTCATGAGAAGCAAAACATATTGTAAGGGCTCATGCACATGGATGTTTTGCAGAGCAAATATAGATGTATTTTCACACAACAAAAAATACACCTATATTTGCTGCACGAAGGTGCCGCTGATGCTGTGGTTTTCTTTCCATTGCAATATATGGACAGAAAACGCTGTACTTGGGTGTATGTCTGCATGTGCACGGAGATACATTTCTGAATGTGAAACTTCTGTATTTGGAAACGTAAACCCGCGCTCATGCAAATGCAAGTACTGCTGTTTGTGAGTGTACACAAAACAGCACAGCATTTTATGTCCGTAGGCTGCTATGGACAGAAAACCGCAGCAGATGTGGCTGCCGAATACTGCTAGAACAGGCATATGCTGAATGAAGAAAAGACTGTATTTGCTCTGCAGTATGCCCTGATTTGCCTGACTTTGCCTTGTGCAGGTGTAAAAGCTTGTCTAGTAGTGTTAACTCCTTGTTGGGACTGCAAAGACAAGCAGACATTTAGGCCACAAAGTCAGCCTGTTGGAGGTTCCAAAGAGATATATATGTTACCTGGATTGAAAGTGTAATTTATAACAATTTGCTAATTCTAAGAAAAATTTTCAATATAACACACTGGGTCTATACAGGTGAAACTCGAATAATTAGAATATCTTGCAAAGTTCATTTATTTCACTAATGCAACTTAAAAGGTGAAACTAATGTATGAGATAGACTCATTACATGCAAAGCAAGATAATTCAAGCCTGGTGGGAGGTGTGAAGTACCCCACCAGAGGGATTTACCATGTATAGATTAAGTGATAAATAGCGGTACTTTCAATGGCAAAAGAAAAAACGTAATATATTTAATCCCCAAATATAAATTAGGAGTGACTATGGCATAGTAATAAAGCGTTAAGGGCTCCTGAAATGTAACTACTCTATAGAAAAGATAGGGAAGGGGATGGTGTAATGTACTTTATGTCCTGCTGCTGTTGAAATATACAGCTTTATTATGCTGTATATGTGGTATAATTATATAAACGTGTCTCTGTTTTTGTTTATAAGTATGGAAACCAATAAAAACTTTGAAACCCTATATTTATATAAATATATATATTTTGGCTATGCACATCTTAAGGTGTTTAATAAAAAAAATGTGGCCATGAGTCCTATGACCTCCTAAAAATCTTTTCTGGATGTATGAATACTATTTACACATTACGCACAATCCGTTGGCTAATGTTTGTATTACTCAGATCTTTCTATTTTTTCCATAAAACACAAAAATGCACTATTTTCATGTAACACAATTATTCAAGATGATGATGTGTTTTTCCACTTGGACTCTGCAGCATGACCTATGAAGGCTTGAATATTTGTTTAGTGTACCATCAGTAATTGCAATTACAATCACTTAATTAAGGGGTTGAATGTGTCACTCCTGCGAGTAAGGTTTTTTAGCTGAATTAGACCATTAGTGCATGTTCTGCTAATTGTTTTAGAGCTGTACTGGAAGCTACAGCACATGGATTTAAGTTTATTTCCAGATTAACTCAAAGTGTCCAGTACTTATGGATTTTTCCCTCTATTTACACAGGGTAATTATAATTGCGGGAGCTTTTTTTTTTTTTTTTTTTTTTTTTTTTTTCAGAGACACTGTGTTTTTTTTTAAAGTAAA
>NW_017306716.1:614609-631638 GCF_000935625.1 Nanorana parkeri | reverse complement strand
TATTTTATATTGGGGGGATTTTTTTTTTTTTTTTTTTTACTGTCTGTCAGATGCACTGAGTTCTCTTCTAAGAGTAATTTTGCTTTCTAGTTTCTATTCAAAGAGATCTGCTGTCAAATGCATCACCTTTGAAAACCAAAAGAACCCAAGGTTAGCAAGTTCAGCTTTTCAGCGCACAGATTTCATTTAAATAAAGGCTAATTTTAAATTAGGATGCTGCACGTGTTTAACTCCCTAGTAATCACATTACTGCCAGAGACTGCTGGGTTTTGGAGGAAAAAGTAAAATTCATATAAATGCGATAAATGTTTACCTGACAAGGAACCCATCAGCGAAACTCACACAAACATTAATAATATATGTACAATTAAAGAGACTTTAAAAGTCTTTATAGATTATTTATGCTAATAGAAAACAGCATGCTGCAATTATATCAGACGGTGTAGCTATTAATTTGAACTGTAATTGAATCAAAAGAGGTCATGAAGCAATTGATTCTGAACAGCAGTTTTCAAGCTGAATCTGTTTGTGGATTTTCTAAGACAGGTATGTTTGCCATATTTGTCAAATGTTCTCTTTCACATTTTTTCAGCTATTGGTGTAGGAAAAGGGGGGGGGGGGGGGGGGGGGCACGCCGGTTGAGTGGAACTCCCAATCTCGGATGCACTCTTAAGGGCGCATGTGCGGACTATTGGCCCGTCCTATCTGCCCACGTCAGACACCGTCAGTGGGACAGCATGTGGGTTGCATAACGGGAGCATGGAGGGGGGACAGCTGGACGTTCTGAGGCAAGGAATTCACCCCTGACAGTCGGAGGAGCCTTACAAATATAAGGTACACAATATTATGACACAATGGTCTCTCCCAAGCTTTGTATATAGAGTTGTGCTTCTGAAGATTATCAAACACCATATCTCCATGATGAGTAGAAACTTTTTCCCTTTGAATTTAGATATATGGACAGAGTGTGAACGGTTCGAATGGAGGTCTTGGACCAAGAGAATAGTGGTTACATATCTAACAAGGGAAGGTTTACAAAATGTACTGATCAATTAACTGAAAATACAAATCCCATGATGCATCGGAGTCTGGGAGTCAGCCTGACTGTGGGAATCTTTCTATGCCTCATGGGATTTGTAGTTTTACCACAGGTGGAGTTACGGAGGTTCCCAACCCCTGATGTAGGAGAAAACATGATAGTAACCTATTGCCTTAAAACTGAGAATCAGCCATATACAACATGCCTCATAAGCCAATATGAAATTTGAATCTTGGTTTTACAGCATATGTTTACAACTATTGTATGATATTTATCACAACCTTCTTGACCCCTTACAATCTGGCTTTCGCCCCCTACACTCCACTGAAACTGCCCTCCTAAAACTCACTAATGATCTACTCACTGCTAAAAGCACAGGCCACTATTCCCTACTCTTGCTATTAGATCTTTCTGCTGCTTTTGACACTATTGACCACCTGCTCCTCCTCAGGGCTACAAGACTCTGCTCTCTCGTGGTTCTCCTCCTACTTATCTAAGCGCTCCTTTAGTGTCACCTACAATTCTAACTCCTCCCCTCATCTTCCTCTTTCTGTAGGGGTCCCCCAAGGCTCTGTCCTTGGACCCCTTCTCTTCTCTATCTACACCACCTCCCTTGGTCAGTTAATAACCTCACATGGCTTCCAATACCATCTCTATGCCGATGACACTCAAATCTATCTTTCTACTCCACAACTCACCCCCTCTGTGTCCTCTCGTGTCACTAATCTACTATCCGACATATCCATCTGGATGTCGCAACACTTCTTAAAACTCAATCTTTCAAAAACTGAGCTCTTGATATTTCCTCCTGCCCGTGCACCTTCCCCCAACTTTTCCCTTGAGATTGATAACACAGCTATCCAACCCTCCCCCCATGCCAAGGTCCTAGGTGTCATCCTTGACTCGGACCTCACCTTTCTTCCCCACATCCAATCACTATCCAAATCCTGCCGCCTTCACCTTCGTAACATCTCCAAAATACGCACCTTCCTCACCAAAGAAACCCCAAAATTACTCATCCACTCCCTTGTTATATCTCATCTTGACTATTGCAACTCCCTCCTCATTGGCCTTCCACTATACAGGCTATCCCCCCTTCAGTCTATCAAGAATGCAGCTGCGAGACTCATTCACCTAACCAACCGCTCAGTGTCTGCAAACCCCCTCTGTCAATTCCTGCACTGGCTTCCACTCGCCCAGAGGATAAAATTCAAAATATTAACAATCAGTTACAAAGCCATCCACAACTCCGCTCCCAGCTATATCTCAAACCTTGTCTCAAAGTATCACCCTAACCGTCCCCTCCGCTCATCCCAAGACCTCCTGCTTTCCAGCTCCCTTGTCAACTCCTCCCATGCTCGCCTCCAGGACTTCTCTAGAGTCTCTCCCATCCTCTGCAATTCTTTACCCCAACCTGTCCGTCTGTCACCCACCTTGACTGCCTTTAGGCATTCCCTAAAGACTCATCTCTTCAGGGAAGCCTATCCCACCTCAACCTAACCGCTCAACCATCACGTTCTCAAACAATTCATCACAACACAGCTACCTCCTCATGTATCATTTCCCACTCCCTTTTAGATTGTAAGCCCTCAGGGACAGGACCCTCCTTACCATCTTGTCTTGATTTTTATTGTGATTGTAATGTCTTCCCTATATTGTAAAGCGCTGCGCAAACTGTTGGCACTATATAAATCCTGTATAATAATAATAATTTACATTTTGAGTTACACATATAAAATTATTCCAGAAATCCTTTTGGATATCACAAATAAGGCTGCATCACCGATTAAGCAAACCTCGTAGCTGCTTAGGTTTGGACAAGATTTTTTATATTTTGTTGTTTTTAACTTAGTCAACCATTCTACCATCATTGGTCTTTAGTCACAAATCGCGCCTGTCAGCCAAATGCGGACGATAAATGATAACCATCTGGACATTGCTACTCAGTGACACACCAGGACAACACAATTGGTGGAATGGGGGGGGGGGGGATTTTTTTTCCTTTTTAAAATTTGTTACATTTTAATGCTGCTGATATTCTACAGCCTATTTACAGTCTGTTCCTGTCTACATGCACTGTTCTTTCAGGCATATTTTCTAATTGTTGCTGGCTGCAATAGTTTTTTTAGAGGCCTTTTTTTACATAGCGACAACTAGGGATGAGATCAAAGTTTGTTCTGGACTTTGCTTGTTCAAGCATTTGCCAAACATTTACTCCATTTGGCAAGAGTCGAACATCATATATAACAAAGGTACAACATGTGTTTCTAACACTAATCTAAATATATATCACAGCTTCCTGCTGTCAATGGTTGCCAACCACTGACATTGCTCAGCCCATATTCGTACATGACTGGGAATCCATGGCCACAGAAACAGGGAGAGACCCTTGCCCCCCCATGTTGATGGCATGTGGGCTGGTATAGTGCAAGAAGGGGAAGATGCATGCTCATCCTCCCCCCTTTCCTGGCTTGCCAGACTGCATGCTCAGAAAAGAGTCTGGTAAAGGATTTTGTGTCTGACCCCACGTCAATTTTTTTTTCTTCTTTTTGGATGAGATCTCCCTTAAAATCCATACCAGACCCAAAGCGCATGGAATTAATAGTTTTTTTTGGGGGGGGGGCACATCATTTTTTGGGAGGAGGGTGTGGGTCCCTCTTAACATCTATAGTTGACACTCATCCAGTGCCGGTGCTAGGATTCTTGCCTACACAGGCAATGTGCATTTTTGCGCCCCCCCGAACCTCCTTCCCCCCTCCCCCTCCCCGACCCCATGTAGCGCTGGGCCTGCTTTAAGTGAAAAAAAAAAAAACATAGCGCAAACATCGGGGCATTTTGGCAAGTACAAGTACTTGTCAAAATGCCCTGTTTTTTCCTCCCTCACCCTGCAGCGCCCTCAGGCGGCCACCTGACTTGCCTTGCGGTAGCGCCGGGCCTGCATTGTAACTCCCTGCCGTATCCCCATATATCCAAAATGTGTTTGGTCTTTTTTTTTTAGTTAAACATATATAAAATAATTGCATTGATTTTATCAATACCATCTGCAGGGATGGAATGTCCCTTGGTGCCCTCACATTCTATTCACACTGTGACTTAGACTGCTGCAGGAAAGGGGGAAAAAAGCTCCAAGGACTGGTCTAAGAGCTGACCTGTGAAGAGGATCAGGTGAGTATAATTTTTTTCCCCTCCCTAGACACAAACGTGCAATTAACCTTTGCAGTGCAGGGGGTAGCCCCACTGCAAGGGTTAATTATTATTTTCCCCGGAGCTCTTCTTTAATGAAACATAACATTTCAATAAAGTTCTAACACAAAAAACAGTGTGATGAGGCTCAATCGAGAGCATCGGCACTGTCTGGCCTAACGGACACCAGCAGCATTAATAATAGTAATAGGAAAGGCAGGTGGTAAAATGAATGGGTCTGGACCAGTGTTTGGCTCTCAGCATTGTCAAAGGTCAATTTCTGCAATTCCTATCCCTATCTTGCAAGGAACCCTTTATGGTTTTGCATTGGGACAACATGGTGTTGAGGCCTAGGACTTCCTTTTTGTCTAATGTAGTACCCAGTTTGCTCAGCTAGCCGCATACCAGATTCCACTGTGATAGTTTATTGAAACTTGTACCACATCACTTGTGTCCCGCCCATGGCCCCTCCCGATGTGTTTCACCTAACCATGGGCATAGTCATAGAGAACATACTCTACAACTCTATTGAAAAAGTATTTAAAAAATGTTCTAAATAAGAAAATGTGTAAAATAATTGCATATACCTTCCACAAACAGAACACAACATCCAACCTATGCCAGTGCATAGATTCCTAAAGATGTCTCGATTGGAATGGCTGGAACTGATGAGTGAGGATTTTGACTGGAAATAACAATTGAGACTAACAAATAAAACTGACAAGCAGGGATTATGGTGTAATCTGATTAAATAAGTGATGGTAATGACTGATGCTGACAAATTAGGTTTATCTACAGGGCCGCCGTCAGCGGGGGTACGGCCGATACTCATGTAAGGGGCCCGGGCAGCCTGGGGGGCCCACCCGGGACCCTTACATGAGTATCGGCTGACAGCACTGGCAAAACTACCAGGGTCACGTGTACGACCGGGCCCTGATTTTCCGCCACTTGGGGGGGGCCAGAAAGGAGGAGAGCTAAGTCCAAACCCACTTCATTATTGATCTAGTCCCCTCTCTCCCCGGATCGCCTGCTGAACTGACAGCAGAAGAGAGGGGACTTTTTTACCATTTTCGGCTGCCACGGAGAGATACAGAGAGCTTCGGCAGCCGACAATTAAGTCTTAGTGCCGGCCTGCACACAGGATCGTTTCTGTGCTGAGCATATCAATCCGCCACAACGTGCATCCAGGAAGCTTGGGAGCTGGAGCTGGTAAGAGGAAAGTCTTGTTCAGGGGCGGACTGACCAAGTCAGCAGGGGGGACTCAGAGCTGTGCAATTTGTTTCACCCAGCGCCCGGGACATTCAGCTCCAGGCGCTGGCCAGGTGATTTTCTTCACTACATTGATACAAGCAGCAGGGTTAAAGTTTTGTTTGGTTTGTTTTTTTCCCTCCTAAACGGAGTGGCGAGGAACGAACTGTCAGGCAATTCTGCTGGCAGCTCTCAGAGGACCCCCTCCCCCCCAGTCCCGTCAACAGGGAGCTGGGTCCCTGTCCATCCCCTCCCTCAGAGGTAGCAGAGGCTGTCTTAACCCCTTCAACTCTGCTATGTTATCAGCTGCTCTGCAGGACTTCAGCCACCCCATTCTTCAGCTGTAGTGACCAAATACAGAGTGGGACCAGCGGGGTGCCTTTGAAATCCAGAGGTCACGGTAAGGAAACAATCTGTTACCCACAAAGTTCCGCAAACAAGAAAGACAAAGTAAACCATTGCTGCTTTTCTGGTAAAACATGTACACAATCACACAGCATTCCTCTTACAGCTACTGGGAAGAATTCTGAGGATGGGAATGTCATAGTAGGCCATGTGAGGAATAGAGATGTCATTTTTTGGTGGAGACGGCCACGCTAGCATCGGTGGTTTTGTGTTGGTAGAGAGCTGTCATCAGTTGGAGTTGATATCTGCTCCGGGGATCCTGTTGTTCTCTTACAAAACAATTTGTTTCTGGTTTTTCTAGGAGTAATTCCTTATCTGATGACCTCCAGTGTCTAGAGACATCCCTGATGCACCTACATCACCCTCTACCATAGGACTACGTGCCCTTTTTCCATCCTATTACTGCTGGCCTGTGCTGGGTATCCGCTGGGTATGCACTGTGGGGACCACCTCCTTCCCCTGAAGAAGCGCCTTACGGCGCGAAACGCGTCAGGCCTCACCAGCATCGCGTGACTCCCCTGGTCATTTCCACCCCCATACCCACCCTGTTGGTTCCACTAAAAGGTCTTTTGTGTTCCTTGAACAATCTACTGTTGATGATGCACTGATTCTACTATTGTACCTGCATTTACATATACTTTGTTTTTAGTTTCTGCATATTTTGAACCTTTGTGGGACTCCAGGGTGGAGGTTTGGGAAGGTTTCTGTTCAAGGGCGAGTTCTCTTGACTTTTTAATCTATTGTATCCAATGTGCTCTTTTGTTTTAACCAAATGTTTTGTCAAACTTGTCAAATAAATTTTGCATTTTTATACCTACACATGGTGTGAAGTCTATTGGGGTTGTCACTCTGCTAGCCAACAAAACCCCATCTCTTCTCCTCTCCTTTGTGTCTCCTTTGGTGTATAAAGATCACTTCTCTAGAATAGCAGATCCTTCAGCATTCCATGTAAACTATCCCCTATAGTTACAATAGAAAATGCCGTACTGTTTAATGGCAAACATAAAGCAAAATCTAGGTAAACTAATATTTGGTGTGCTCGCAGTTGTGACACAGAAACCATATGGCATTGTTCTACTCAGTGCTTTTTTTTCTGGGCACCTTTTTGCCCTCAAAAAGCATGCGGCGGTGATCTTAGTTGTGGGCAGGGCCGCAGTGCATCCCCGCTGCCACATCCGAGATGCCCACTGACAATAAACCTCAATGCCAGCAGCCGTTGTGGTAGCGGGGGCGCATGGAGTATGCACAAGATGGCCAGCGGCAATGAGGGTGGTTACGCTTGCCGCAAGGGCGCCTTTATAAAAACATTTTTCGCCAGACAATGCTATGCAGTCAGGGCAAAAAATATACTTGATTTTTCATATTGAACCTATTTTAAGGCTATATATCATGTATAACTAGTGCTGAAGATTAATTCATATTTGAAGCAGATTGAGAATGTTCATTCTTTCATTTTGTTACACCACATTGTCAGTATATAGTGCTTACTGTGCTGTTGTATTAATTTTTCCCTATATGAGTGGTAGCTAAGAGACTGTGTACATAGTCCATACTAACCAACACATCATTTAGAAACTAGGGATATTTTCTGTTTTTTTCTTATGCTATTTTATTAATATATACATTTTTAAGCAAAAAAAAATAGGAGCTTTTTGACAGAAGAGACAGTCTCTTCTGCTATAAAGAAACTGACCTGGCTGTCAGCAATTATTTAAAAGGACATACATGTTTCAATACATGTGTCAATAGTCTATAATAATAATTATCCAATAAAAAGAATTTAAACTCATAATTATGTTCTTTAAATAATTTGTGTCTTTTTAATGTTGCCCTTGAAGCCTCATGAGAAGATCCTCTCCCCGCTGCATTGTATTATTTAAAAAAAAACGTTTTATATTGGTAGATGTCCCCCATGGCAGTGTCCAGTTTTTATATCCTTATTGAGAGTAGTCTGTCCAATTAGCCCTAAAAATGGCCAGACTTTACCAGGCAAGGTTTGGCCCCTATAGTCTTCTATGGGATTAACCCCAAGTTTGGGTTTGCTAAATTCTGAACAAGATTTGCTGAACCTTTGGCGTACCACACCTGGGCCTATTCCCTCATCACTAAATGACAGGTACATTTCATCTGTAGTTGACTTCCTTCTGACCTGTATTTGACAGGCTTCAAGGGGGTTTTGCATTATAATAGACTTGTATGGGAATTCAAAACCAGTTTGATGGAAAGAAAAGCATGTCGACAGAGTCCATTAGTCAGTTGCATACAGGCTGCCAGAAATAACCACAAGGACACATAAAATATTTGGTAGTAATTTTTAGAACATGGTTTGGTGATATAAATGTAACAGTACAAGTTCTTCTCACACTAATACAAAAAAAGGTAAACATTACACTAAGTATTAAATGTAATGTTCTCCAAACTCTTTAACTGTTTCTGAATATAAAAGCTCCAATCTCTGCTGAGGACCATGAGCTAGCACTCAGACTGCACCTATTACAGGGATCTCAAGTCTCCCTGATGTTCAGTGAGTCTCCCTCTTTTGGACAGCAGCTCCCTGATGTCCACGAGAGAGGCATTTTCTCCCTGAAAGGTTTACTCTGAGTAAACCTTTCTGGTATATCAGTGGATCCTCCCTGAAATGAGACGGGAACCTCCCTGAAATAAGGTTTTGCAGGTTGGGATATCTGCTATTATAGCCAGCAATTATACACTCTACAGGAATATATAGAGCATAGATGTAGATCAACTGCACAATCACAAAGAATGACTGGTGGACTCTTGTTGCACAGTGGTTAAAGTGGAAATAAAGTAAAAAAATAAAAAATAAAATAAAGAGCCCCCGGGAGCTTTTAGCCATAATGTGTGTTCAAAGTTTTCGGCAACTTGATTGGCCAGACCCAGATAAAGTAACTTCCGTGCATGCACACAGGAGTTACTTCATCTCGGCAATGGATTCTGCTAACAGGCAGGACGGAGGATCTATGACAAAAGAGACTTACACATAACTTATTGTTATATTAATCCTGTCTGTCAGCACTTTTAAAAACAAACACTTAACTTCCACTTTAGAGATTGCTAGTTTATGGTTGTTTATTTTCTAACAACTTGAAAAACTGTAATTGACTCACATCAGCTACAGAATTGCTAACCTTGATATACACCAATCTTCCCATTTAGTTTTTCACTAATAGTTTAAAGTATAATATATTTTCATCAATTCTTTTTTTTTTTTTTTTAAGGTTCTTTGGTTTTTAAACTGATATTTTACATGTAGCTTTTTACTATTTATATAAAACCTGTATTTATTCTACAAATAAACTGTTACATTTACCTTGTTGCTTAACTTAATCTTTACAATAATTTCCCCTCTGTAAAGATATTGAATACTCACCTCTCCTTTTAGTTGCACTGCTGATCTCTGCAGTAGTGAAGAGAAGAAGACCAGAAGTGGTCTCTTCATTTCCTGTTGTGCTCAGTGGTATCATCCGCTGCCCCTATATATTACTTATGTGTCCTGTAGTGATGTACGGGTTGGTGGGATCAATAGGAAATCAATAGGTGAATATTCAATGTCCCCTTTTTAAGGGTACTTTTAAAGTTTTATTTTTGAGAAAGAGCCACTTTAATACAGGATACACTCATGACCCAGGATTTAAAGAAGCACAGAAGCACAGAAACACCTTATGGTCCAGTCTAAAGAGACCAAGCTGGATTGAAAGGGGCAAGTTATTCTTCTTCGTCAATCACTTCGGTGTTTAACTGGAGCTTGGATTATTGAGTTCTGTAAGCAACAGGAATTTTTCTACTGAACACCTAAAAATAGATAGGTAAACGCATGGAAAGTACCTATAGCTCCGCCTCTGCAGGCTGGAAAAATGGATATGAAATATTAATACATATTTCATAGGCACATCACACAAAAAATTAAAACACTGAAAAAAGTTTTATTTTTTAGTCCCAATCATGATAAATAAAGATATTGTATACAAAGCCACTAAACATGACAAGGTTAGAATATATGTCCTAGTCCACCTCCCAAGGCCCGGATGCTGACCCCTCCCCTAATCTCACCCCAACTAATTCTTAACCCTGAAATAACCGAGTAGACAAAGATTGGAGTTAATGGCAGCAGCGGCCTTTTATTCCGAAATACAACGATACATTAAAAAATATAACCTCTATAATTTGTAAGTAAATCGTGGTTGGAGGTCTATAGAGGCACCACCGCCAGCTCTCAGACTGCATTAATTAAATAGCCCTCCAGCCGCAACACACCACCTTGAGGACAACCCAAGAATTGCTGCAGAGATTAACCCATACAAACAATTCTAGGTCCACTTCAGTTGAAAACAATGAATTGAGGACTTCATACCACTGAAAACACTCCAGCCAGCACCAAATTTACTGCCTTCACAGACCCCAAACTGCTCACCCAGAGCAAACCCAAAATATCAAAATACAGGGAAGGCAGGTGGGAAGTTTACTGGTCATGGAAGAAAACTTTTGGTCCCCTCTTCAACCAAAAAGATAGGTGACCGGCTAAAACAACTAACAGAACCTTTTAACCCTTTCAGCTCCCTGTCTCCCATGTCCACCCTGTCATGTAGGCCCTGCACCTATTGTTTCTGTCTCTTTGCTCTGGGCCTATTGTGGCGTTGTGGACAGCATGCTGAGTACTTTAAAGCTGAACTCAGGGCACAAGAGTGTTTTTTTAAATAGATTATTTATTAGCCACAAATTATATAAATCAACTTTATAGCACTAAATGCATCTACACACCCAGATATTATCTTGAAAAAGTAGCAGTGACATCAACACTGTCCTGTACGTTGCCTGTGCAGTTAGCAGAGCTCAGGGGAGGGGCCCAGCAGGCCCCACCCACTACAGGCTACCTATGGAAAAATACAGGAGGGGCAGATACAAGACCAGTCACCCTGCACAAGTAGAGAGAGCAGAAGTTACTGGTCTTTATTACAGGAAGCTCTTGCACAGAGGCAAAGTCTAGGAATTGTTTCCACAAGATTGATGCACAGACCTGGAAGAAATACATAAAGAAATAAAAGATTCAAGTAAGAATTAACATGCCTCTTGTTTTTAGACATTTTTTTTTAGTTTTGAAATTGGCTCAACCACTGAACTGTACAATTCTGTACAATGAAATATACTATGGTTAATTTGGCACCTTGCAAAATATTTCTGGGCTGCCTATGTTCACCCCCTTCTTACACCCTGTCAGCTCTTTAACCTGAGTAAGAAATATTAAGAAAAATTAAAAACACCAAGTCGTGTGACAGACCCTTGTAAATTCATAAAAGTGTGTCCTCAGGTTTCTAAGGAAAGACAAATTGCGCAGCACAAATGAACATGAGATGATCTATGGGAACAAAGAAGACAGGCTTATTCTTATTAATAAACAATGAATTGAGGACTTCATACCACTGAAAACACTCCAGCCAGCACCAAATTTACTGCCTTCACAGACCCCAAACTGCTCACCCAGAGCAAACCCAAAATATCAAAATACAGGGAAGGCAGGTGGGAAGTTTACTGGTCATGGAAGAAAACTTTTGGTCCCCTCTTCAACCAAAAAGATAGGTGACCGGCTAAAACAACTAACAGAACCTTTTAACCCTTTCAGCTCCCTGTCTCCCATGTCCACCCTGTCATGTAGGCCCTGCACCTATTGTTTCTGTCTCTTTGCTCTGGGCCTATTGTGGCGTTGTGGACAGCATGCTGAGTACTTTAAAGCTGAACTCAGGGCACAAGAGTGTTTTTTTAAATAGATTATTTATTAGCCACAAATTATATAAATCAACTTTATAGCACTAAATGCATCTACACACCCAGATATTATCTTGAAAAAGTAGCAGTGACATCAACACTGTCCTGTACGTTGCCTGTGCAGTTAGCAGAGCTCAGGGGAGGGGCCCAGCAGGCCCCACCCACTACAGGCTACCTATGGAAAAATACAGGAGGGGCAGATACAAGACCAGTCACCCTGCACAAGTAGAGAGAGCAGAAGTTACTGGTCTTTATTACAGGAAGCTCTTGCACAGAGGCAAAGTCTAGGAATTGTTTCCACAAGATTGATGCACAGACCTGGAAGAAATACATAAAGAAATAAAAGATTCAAGTAAGAATTAACATGCCTCTTGTTTTTAGACATTTTTTTTTAGTTTTGAAATTGGCTCAACCACTGAACTGTACAATTCTGTACAATGAAATATACTATGGTTAATTTGGCACCTTGCAAAATATTTCTGGGCTGCCTATGTTCACCCCCTTCTTACACCCTGTCAGCTCTTTAACCTGAGTAAGAAATATTAAGAAAAATTAAAAACACCAAGTCGTGTGACAGACCCTTGTAAATTCATAAAAGTGTGTCCTCAGGTTTCTAAGGAAAGACAAATTGCGCAGCACAAATGAACATGAGATGATCTATGGGAACAAAGAAGACAGGCTTATTCTTATTAAATTAAAAAAAAAAAAAAAGCTTGATTCATAGAGCGATAGATTTTCTACTGAGAGCATACAGTTTCTACATGTGTAGCAAGTGTATACACATCCTCTTTAAAGAGCTTCTAGGAGAGCTCAGGAGCCTTGAATAACATTTGTTGTGATATTCCCAAAGGGCAAGGCGGTTGTGGCTGCCTTCTTGCCAAACTAATTGGCAGAGCACATGAGGAACCCGTCTGCATAATGCAAGACTCAACATCATTAAATGTGCATCTAATTTTAGTTTTTTTGGGGCCATGTATCCTTTCTCTAGCACCCACAAATAATCCCCATCCAATGAAATGAGGTGTACAGATATATTGTACGTCCTATGTGACTGTGGCAGAGTATACATAAACAAAAAAAAAGCACTTACTGGAGCATGTTATTTTTCTTCTTTTGGTTGGGCAACAGAACAGTGTTCACATAGATTACCAATAGTATTGCAGACTTGCTTTAGATATAAAATTTAATGAATTTGTCAGCTTCCTGGAGATGCTTGTTAAGCTAGCTGTACATAGAGGGAGATCATTGTGCAATGTAAATGATTTTGGAACAATCCTGCCACAATCTCCCCATGTATGGAATGTAAGCGATCACAAAAAATAACCTTAGGGCATCGTGCATCACACTTTAAAGGAATCTGACACATTGGGCTATTAAGGATGGTTTCCTATTGCTTTCTTTTAGCTGAACATATGTAAACCAGCATCCTATATCACTAGCTATGAAGTGCTTTCTTGACATGCACTGACTGAACAATGTACTGTATTTGCATATGAAGAGAGGAACAGATCTTCTAAGGTGCTGAATTTTCAGAAAAAACAATCATATAAAACCAGCTTGGTAAAAAAAAAATATGTTTAAAAATGCTGGGTCCATGGTAGGGACTATATGCAGAAAACACGGAGACAGAGTGTTCCAAAACATTATAGGGTCCTATTTTAAGCAGTGTTTATGGTTTTACCATGGCCACAATGCTGCCTAAAGCAGAACTTAAGGCTACAGCTGGCGCCCAGGGCTTTTGCCAAAGTGTGCAGGACATGTTTGCACATTATGGAAGACTTACCTGCCAGAGCTCCTTGTCTCTCTATTGCTGCTGCTGGTGTCTTCGTGTCTCCAATCTTCTTCCAGGTTCAATGTCTTCAACCACCTTAATTGGCTAGCAGAGGATGACATAATGCCTGTGCATGCTATAACATCTTTTTTTTTTTGCAAATAAAATATAGGGGTCTATTCACAAAGGGTGAAGAGTTTGGAGAAGGCAGGAGAAGGAAACAATCTAGGACAACATAGCTGAACTGGAAAGTGAGCTGAATTGGATAATTTGTTCCAGATCAGCTATGTTGTCCTAGATTGTTCACTTCTCCTGTCTTCTCCAAACTCTTCACCCTTGTGTGAATAGACCTGTAAGTGTCTCTTCTGTAATAAAAGCCTACCTGCAAGCTATGCTTTTAACATTAGGATTTAGTTCCACTTTAAAAAAGGTGCATCAATAAATCACAGTGCTGTGCTTTATATATGTGCTCAGAGTACCAAAGCAAGCAAAGCCCCATTCATTTTCACAATGACAAAAAATGTGCTAGCAGGAAGGAAGCCCAGTCACATGACCTTCTAAGGAACCACACTGGGACTTATAGGCACATGACAAAGTTGATTTCTACTTTTTTTTTTTAAATAAACCTCTGGGGAAAGGTTAAAGCCCTACTTACACTGTCCTAAGGCTCCTCCTTCATCCTGCACATTGGCTCTGTTCCTTTGCAGAGCTTCAGGCATCATGCAACCTAGGCTGCTCTCTAGTGCATTTACCAACCAGCTTCCATGCTTTTTAGTGAGGCTGCCTATAACAGACAGTGACAGGCCAATAGTAGTGGTTATCAGCAGCTAGGCATTTGGGGTGACCAGGCTCTCTACAATGTACTAGAGATGGTGTGAAGGCGGCTGAAGAAGTCTTTATATACAGGTGAAACTCGAATAATTAGAATATTGTGCAAAAGTAATGGCAGTAAGTGCTGCAAAAGGGGCCCAAACCAAGTACTGAGTACATATGCATGCTTGTACTTTTCAGAGGTCCGATATTGTTCTATGTACAATCCTTGTTTTATTGATTGCATGTAATAATCTACTTTTTTGAGGTTGTGGATTTGGGGTTCTTGGGGTTTTCATGAGCTGTAAGCCATAATCATCACAATTATGACAAATCACGGCTTGAATTATCTTGCTTTGCATGTAATGAGTCTATCTCATATATTAGTTTCGCCTTTTAAGTTGCATTAGTGAAATAAATGAACTTTGCATGATATTCTAATTATTCGAGTTTCACCTGTATTTGTTACAGTCATAACCTCCTTGGATGTTATGTCCAAACTAGCAAAATATGTGCAGTACTATTTATATATTTTAAGGGAATGTTATTCCCTGTATTACCTGTGCACTGAAGCCGACTTCTGTCTTGGACCAAAGGCTGCCTGCAGCGCTAACAAAGTAAATGGAGCTATCTCCCTTCTATTATACAAGGAGCCACAGAAACGTAAAATACAGTATGTTGTCAGAGCACTGTTTCATTCTTGCAGTCTTAGTCCACTTGTATGAGCTATGTTCCAGAAAAATGCACACCACAACGCTCAGCAGACTCCCAATGATATTCTTCACCAACAATAGTTTGCAGGCTGCCGTCTTCAAAAGGCCTCTGGGAAGTATTCCTCACAAAACATGCAAAACAAAAAAAGAGACAGTGCCTCGTGAGCTCAGCTCTGAGGAAGGGGGTATATTCCCTGAAACTAATAGTATTTTATATCAGCTTGTATGTTCATTGATTAGAAAACTGTATTACACAAGGACAAGGTGCTGTCTGTTTGTTTGTTTTGCACTTGTATGAGCTAATCATATCAGTTTGCTACCTGGGCTAAAGAATGGGAGGATTTAGGAATGCTAGATCCAAGTAGAAATTAGCAAATTATTCAGATAAGTTTAGGTTAAAATAATGCTGATCCACTAAAACCAAAATCTTGCAAAATGTGATTTTGATAAAAATGTATTTGCTTTCATTTAACTGTTCTTTTAACTAGAATGGCTCCCAAATGCTGCTTAGAAGTCATGCCTCTACCTGATCATTTTCTACATATCTTTCATGGTTTATATGTCCCACCCTTCCCATGTAAAGTGCTGTACAGCTGTTGCCATTGTAGATATAAGTAATAAATAACGAAGACGAAAGTCAGATATTAGCTATCCTTTGACATGAAGAAATGAAGGCAATTATTGAGAGAGAGAGAGAGAGAGAGAGAGAGAGAGAGAGAGTGGAAGTTGGGATAATGAGAGAAAAGAAGGGATTTGGGAATGTGAGCTCAAGCATGCATAGTGCCTTCTAAAAGGCAAATACTGTATGTTGAAAAATATTTTTTAACAGTTGTGTTGACAGGTAGATAAAGTGGTTTGAACTGCACAATACAACAAGGGCTTTAGCTACTTTAGATATTGTAGGTTTCTTTGTCACTAAAGATGAGTGAAGAATGCACTCTACTCGCAGTTCCCCAATTCACTCCTTTAAACCAGGTTCATGTTCAGATGTAATATGTTAGGGAACATCTAGAAGTCTTAAATGTACCTAAGCAGCCACTGCTAACCTCGGATTTTCACAGAGCCTGGTTTGTTTATCCAGTGGCGGAGCTAAGGAACAAAGCGCCCTGGTGCAAGATTTTTTTTTGGGCCCCTCCTCCCCCCCAAAAAACCCCACAAACACAGCGCTCTCCTTCTGCAGCGCTTGGCCGGCTGTCACTTTCTCTCCTCCCCGCTTGGAGACAGAGCAGCATCCAGCAGGGAAAAAAGAAAGCACGGATGCACCGCTGTATCAGCAGAAAAAATGCACTTTCGGCATTATGCCAAAAGTGCCATTTTCGGACAATATGTTTTGGCGTCCAATATATGGTGCAGCCCTAATATTTACAGCAATACAGAATGGCACAGGCTATAGAGGACTACACATCCCAGCAATACTTTATATAACAATAGCATTTCTGTATAAAGTACTGCTGAGATTTGTAGTCCTCAGCAGGCGATTGGTTGTAAGTCATACAGCAATCGCCTGCTGTTAAAAGCGGTACCAAGAGCAGCCGTGTTCTTGTTTTAACCACTTCTGCGGGCCACCGTCTATAGATGTACTGCGGCCTGGAAGTGGTTAAAGTGACATTAAAGTAACATTTTTTTTATCTCTCCACCCAATGTTAATGTCAGCACTTACCTTCACTGATGTCTCTTAATCCGATCTTCTTTCCTGATGTTTTCATCTGTCCCTCCAGCGGTGCGGCGGGTCTCCGATCCAGCGCTGACTCCTCTGTCATTGCTGGCACTTCCTGTCCAACAGTGTCTGCATGCAGGTGCATGCGTCTGTATACTTACCTTGCGTCTCTCCTCGTCTCCCGCCCGAAAATCCGAACTGCGCATGCGCCCGCCCCAAGATGCTTTGTGGCCGCCCGAGAAGTTTCGGGTTTTCAGACAGGAGCGCGCGGCTAAGACGGGGTGAGTTCAAACCGCTGTTAAAACGTTTTGTTTAAAAAAAACAAAACTTTTTGCATATATCTACTGCTTGCTAGCCTTATATATATGCAAAAATATCTGGAGTGTTTAATAACCCTTTAATACTCACCTGATCCCTGGAAC
>NW_017306716.1:599168-613977 GCF_000935625.1 Nanorana parkeri | reverse complement strand
GACACTCCCGGCGGAGAGACCAGGGGCCCGCCGTGCGCTGGATAACGATCCGGCGGCCGGCAACTTGCTGGGCCCCCCCAGAGCCTGAGGCCCCGGGCGCCCGCACCGCCTGCACCGGCGGTAGTTCCGCCACTGTGTTTATCCACCTGTACCGTTGGCTCACAAAAACCCATTGCCACTCTTTAAAAATGTTTTACTGTGAGGAAAAATGTCCTCAGGTTACAGGGATTAATTAAACTAACACAAACTGGATATAGGGTGTAGATCCACTAAAGCACCAGTACATTTTAGAAAACAAAATGATCTATTTAATGTTTCTGAAACATTTTAAGGCAGAAAATTCAAAGTTAGCCATTGATGGCCAATTTCACTGACGAGACACACAAGCACAGATGGAAATGTATGTAGACTGCCACTTGCATCTGCTCATCCACAGTGCATCTTACATCAGGATATTCACCCAGCATTCATATTTGTATCCGTCTTTGGCTATCAATTTCCTAAAAGGCCACTGTATAGATGCAATATGAAGTCTTGATATAAGCATCCAAGATGTGGGCTTTGGTGTCCTCATGAGGATTGTGTGCTACAACAAAGACCACTATGAAATTACCACTGAAGATTCATGTAGGAATTAGGAGAAAAATTATTTTCCAATACTTGTTCATCTTTAGTCATGAAATATTTACCTACCCCTAATTACATCACTTCACATCTTAGACCCAACACAGTCTTTTCCTCTACTTCTCTGTACATTAGACATCTGCATTGATAGATTGCAAAATATTGCAAATTGCTGATTCAGCTGTATATTTCCATGCATGTCTTGATGAACATATCTAGGTAGATTGAGATTTGCAGTGTACTCATTCTCTTTTTTTGCACATCAGTTTGTTGATCCTTACTCAACACATTATACAACCCACACCTGTTTATAAAAGGTAACAAATGGCCCCCTTCAAACTCAGATCTTCCGACTGGTGTGATTACAAGTGCTTCCAACAGTCATTATTATTCACTGGGAAACCCCTATGTGGCCCATACAGTGCATGATCATTTAAAGTAATGCAGGTGCTTCAGTTCCAAATAATAGAACATCCATTGCTACCCTTGCAAGAAATCTTTATAAACATGATGCTATCATATGTGTAATTATTGGAATTACAATTAAACGGAATTAAACGAATGAAGATATTTATGTGCTCAACGTCAACAAATACAGTACAGTTTACTGTACTGTGTTTGTGCATCCCCACTAATAGTTAAATAGTACAGAAATCAGCATGCGATATTGTAAAATGTAATTTATGGTAATATTGAACCTGCCAACACTACATAGAAAATTTAGAACTCACACATACATGCCACTAGACATGTAAGCCAGCCAAAAATGTGTTTCCTTTCCTTTTGGATTTTTGTTTTAATTTCGGACAGGGTTTTCTGATTGGCCAGAAAATAGTCACGTGACCAATTTAGTGTCATTTAGAACTAACTTCGGATGATCAGAAATTTCATTAAAAGAACATTCAGATTAATTTGCATTCTTCCTCATTTGAATTCGGACATTCAGATGCATTTGAATGTCCGAATTCACAAAACTTCATCTAAATTTGGATTTGGAACAAAATGAAATTTACATGTCTACATGCCACTGTAAAGGGCATAAAAACTCAGAACATGATGCAAGGTAAGCACTCTGATTCCTTCACTTTCTCATGTACTCAGGGCAGCCATCAGGGGGGTAAGGCCGATACTCATGTATCCCTTTTAGATTGTAAGCCCTCACAGGCAGGGCCCTCCTTACCATCTTGTCTTAAATTGTATTGTGACTGTAATGTCTTCCTTATATTGTAAAGCGCTGTGCAAACTATTGGCGCTATATAAATCCTGTATAATAATAATAATAATAATAATAATGTAAGGGGCCTGGGGGGCCCACCCGGGTCCCTTACATAACTATCGGCCGACATTGAAGGGCGAGGAGGTGGAGGCCTGGCCCTAGCAGCGCAGGGCCCCAGCATTGCAGCTCCAGCGGCTTCGAGACAAGCTGTGGCCCCATCAGCGACGCTGCTCGTCTGATTGTCGGACTGGCCGGAAGTGACGTCACGTTAGTGACGTCACTTCTGGCCGGTCCGGCGGCAGACGAGGCCATATGTGCAGGTCAGAGGAGCTAGGAACGAAGGAAAGGAGGGAGGGGAGGGATGCAACCCTGACCAGCCCACCTGAGACCCCTTCAGAGCCCACCATAGACAGTCGCAGATGGGCTGTGCAGCATCTATGGTGGGCTCTGCAAGGTCACTCTCAGGTGGGTCCTGTGTCCAGCGCGTCACTAAGCCCTGCGTCCAGCCCGTCACTAAGACCTTCATCCTGATGGCTGCCCTGCATGTACTTCATGGCAGAACCAAATTCTGCAATGCTACAGTATTTTGGCTTAAGTTTCAAGTAAGGGATCACCCCTAGTGAATAGTAAATGATCTCACTTTAGTAGCCCATGGGTATGCAAATTTAGTTATGCACAGTGTTACAATCAAGGCAGACTCCCCTTCCAAAAATTGTTAGATTTTTCATTTAATTGTGCCACACTATCTGTTTAAAAACTGAAACTTTCATTTAAAAAAATGCAGTCTCATGCAACCTGTGTACTTCACAGCTGCTGTATAAAATGTATTTAAACTCTTGAAAAAAAAAAACCTATTAAATACATACCTGTATTTCTTGTATATATGTTTATTCCACAGTCAAGCATGAAGTCACATGCTTTTAATCATTTACAAAAATCTTAGAGATTCAGACTGTAACTTGAAAGCATTTATTTTTTGTTTCATTGCTGTCTGTTAAAAATCCTGGAGATGGTGCCATTTATCACACATACACATCTCCTACTCTACCTTCTGTCTAGTTTACCTTCTCTAAGGATGTTTCCTTTGTGTAAATTGAAACTGTAACATGTGAGGTTCCAACTGAAATTAGAACAAACAAAAAAAGTTAACAAAAAATCGACATCTAATTGTGTTGATCTTTCTTTTATCTGCTATTTTCCTTAAAGTGAGTGCTTGTCTTGTGAAAGCAGAGACCAACGAAAACTGCTAAATAGCTTTCAACTCGTCTTGTGTTTTACCACGTCTGCTTGATATAGCAATATGAAGAAGCTGATTTACTGTCTAGTGACTATGCAGGAAACTTCAAAGCTGTATTAGGAAACTGTAGTGTCACCTGCCTGGCTATGCAGTAGAAAAGGGGTGTGTAAATCACAGGACTGGAAGAACAGATATACAAATATTTTGGAAGATGAAATAGTTCCTTCATGTATTTCAATTGCATATTAAGTCATTTTCCTGGATTTTCACTTTAGTGAAAATTCTACTTTATTGACTAGATCCACTTCCTATTGAAGACTACTGACTATTTTACACCTGCTCTTGTTCTTGTGAAGAAAAACACAGGTCATTGTGCAAAGTGTGAACAAGCCCTGGTGCATAACACCCAAGAATATAAATGTAATATATTGCAGCTTACTAGTCTTTGTGCATGTGGCTGCATTATTTTCCATTGTTCAAGACAAGAACATTTTTAACAAGTGCATTAAAATATCTGTTAATCCTGTCATGAATGCAGTGCACTTCACATGAACTGGAAATAAAGATTCTTATCTATTTTGTGTAAACTAATAATCCTATCATCCTACATGTAATGGAAATGACGCAGGATGATCAAAACCAGACATGTTTGAATTCCAGCCTGGCGGACAACCATGGCTCCTTATACTTAGGATTACCAAGTATAAAGAGAAAAAGCCTAAAGAAAAGAAAACGAATGCAGCCACATATCTAAGGAGTAGCAAGATTTTTTTTTGGCTCTAGGTACCTTTTTGTTTTTGGGTTTAGAAACACTTTAAAGTTCAGCTCGCTCTACTTCCTCCTCCTACAGCACCTGTTATGTGGTTACATTAGAGATTATAAGGCTGGAAGGTGTCTGAGTCCGTACCAGAAATAAGGAGCAGGTTCAGCTGAGCTATTGAGAAAATGACTTGGACTTTAGTACTTCTGCTGTGAATTTGATGTTGAATTGTTCCCCAATGCCTTCAGCTACAGAGGTTAGTCAGTGCTTGCTTTAATGCTCATTATCTACTTGTTAAGAGTAAATACTTTCATGTCCATGGCAACAGGTTGTCATCTTTTCTGCACTTCATTTGTATTAGCCATGATTTGGCACCAAGCTTCCATTTAGGGGGGAATAACCTTTGGGGTTGTATGTGAGTTAAATCTGTTGTGTGTCCTTTTTTACAACTTGCTGTAAAATAACACTTATAGAGGATACTTATACTTTATTCTACTTTGGGTTTTGTTATTATGTTAGCCTTATACAATGGATAAGGATTACATACATCACAGTATCATATCATCTGCCTTGGAGATTTTATTTTACAGTAAATGTTATAATGATGACCTAAAAAATGTTCCTACTGTTTACAGCCCCTGTTTTCATATTTTATATTTTTGGCATCCTGGTTTAAGACTTTGTTAATATTTACCATTGTGAGTTATGATTGGGCAAAACAACTGGTTTGCTTTAATTGTCCCCTCCTGAAAGCACAGACTTACCTTTGTTCACTCTCCCACAACTCTGTTCAGCTACTGGGAGCAAAAAAACTATCCGGTACTTCCAGGTATGCAGGAACAAGTAACTTACACCATGGGACAATCACCACACACCAACACTGTCACGTGAGGTTAGACAATAGCCCTGTGCAATGTGTGACTTGATTGACTTGTAGATTACATCAGGGCATTCTTTAGTTCTTGATAGATGAAGATAGCAGCATGGATCATGGAAAAGATATGTGCTGCAGGGATTAATGTAAACCTGAGGCTTTTTCATTTTTCCTGGGCAAAGCACGAGTTCACTTTAAGGTGTCTATTTATATTTAAAAAAAAACAAAAACAACTTGCATAGCTTTTCACCCTGTGAATAACCAGCTGTTGTGAGAATGGGGCAAAATTGAACAATCTTAAGGCTACTTTTCTCTTTTGATAGATGTTCTTCAAATATTAAGGGCAGTAGTGAATCAGGAAAATACTGCATTATGGCCACTAAATGGAGCTGAGGAAATAAATACATCTTAGTAACGAGATAAAATGTAACATTTCTAGAGAATGCTGGAGGTAATTAGCAGAAAAATTAATAATTGCTACTACGGGGGTCCTCAACTTCATCTAGTGGTAGCAATGTGGCATTTTCCTGATTCACTGCTAGCCATAATTTTACCCATTCGCCAGGATTCCACATGGCTCTGTTTATTGGGTCTAAGGACACCCCATAAAACTGACCTCTCCTGAGGAAGAAGACACTCAGTCCAAGCAACCCAAAGAGCACTGCAGTGTCCCTACTGCTCCCCACTGCCTTAAATATATTTTATTAATTTGCTTTGGTTTGCATATTTTTTTAGGCATCTTCTTTGTTTCAATAAGACATTTTCTGACCTTTTTCTTTTTTACATTGGAATTCTCCATATTTATAGTTTTAGCCAGTCTCTACTTTTCTATTAATTTTAGATTGCTGTATCATGATAATGTGATAATGCACATGGTCTGTGTATCATTGTTTTGTATCAAGCTATTTTAGTCATCTATATTTTGTGACTTTGTATTATGCATTTTTGTTTCCACCCTATGGATTCTTGCTGTTTCATTAGCATTTTAGCTTTTTAGATATTAGCACTGCATTGACACTTTATTATATTTACCTGGGCTTGGCTACTGGGGATTGACCCATCACTCCCATTCTGATCAAAAAGATAGAAGCTTGTGATTTTATTTTATTTTTTATACCATGTGTCTTATTAACCAGGATTGTAAGGGAAATATGTGTTTATGAGAGTACTTTTAATGATTTATGATGCACCAGTATGCTAATTTTCTCTGGTGCAGCTGATGATTTGAAAGCCCTTTTTTTCTTTTCACAGGGTCAAGGAAAACGAGAGGTCAGTATTTGTTAGCTGGGTTGGATAATATGTAAGACCTTACATGCAAGATATGTAAAAGCAATTTAGCAGTTTTCTCTTTTAAACACTTACAGAAATTATATACGTTTTATTGTTTTTGTATCTTCATATGAGAGTGGGAATTTTAAGTGAATATAGGATTTGTACATGTAAACTTTACTGGTAGCTGTGTTTACCCTATGTAGAATCACTGCATTATGTGAGTTTAATATATAATTGCAAAGAATATTGCAGTGAAAGTCCATTTTAACTTTTTCATGGTTTTTGGGTAAAGTAGGAAAGGGTTAAAATGATTGCCAGGTTTCTTGTGCTGGTTCTGCTTTTACTAAGCAGAATTCTCTTTGATTCCCCTTCTTGTGATACCGTGTTGCATTTTGGCATGGAAGTGAGGGAAAATACTCCACAATGGGTACATTAACAGCTATAAAACCTCTTACATAGATTCAAACCTTTCCCTGTTCTACCACAAAATCTGTTTTCACTGCTGTTCATGTCACAGATGGTTTTGAGAACATACCAGAGTTTTTAATTTCTTTCAAATTTGGCCCAAACTACAAAAAGTTGTTTCTGAAATTAGGTTTGTTTTGTAGCTCTCTGTCACCTAGTACCTTGTGGGTATCTATGTTTAGCCTACTTCAGCCCTTCTACATATAACAAATAATGTAAGCAAGTGACCAAGTATTTTGCCCAGTTCTACTTAAACCTGGCTCTGACAGTCAGTCATGCAAATACATACTTAGATAATGCAACTATTTTTCAATATAGAAATGCATACAAAAAAAATGTAGCTCATCCAAATGTAACCACTGTGTTCTTTTTAATTGTGATTAATTGTGTCCTCTGCTGCTGAAGAATATGTCAACCACGTATAAATAAATACTATTAAAAACTTGATAGACAGCAGTACTGTCAGTAATCTGCCAATTCAGAAGATACCGTATATTATTTCATATCACAAAGCATACACAAACCCCAGTTTGAACTTCTGAGGCTCAATCTGGTGCCGTCTGTTGCTGCTTTATTATTTTTAAAACCATTTCTATTTTATCCCCCCACCTCAATCCCCCGAACTTGGAAACGTTCACGCTTGGATCATAATGCAACAAAACTGCCTTTTTGTCAGCTTTCGTGAGTGTTGGCCAATCGTGAGGCAATGGGTGGGTGGAAGCAGATACAAATGCCTATTCATTATGCAAGCTGCCTCCCCCTCAGAATCAAGCATGATCAGCTTAAATGAGGCAATGTGGCTTTTCTGTTGCATATGCTTCGGTATCTATTGTGATTCTCCATACTTGTTATTTTTTCTACAGGCAGCTCTGCTTTGCACATGACAGTCTCTCCTCTTCTGCGAGAGGGCTTCCCCTCCCTAATCTTAGCAAAACTGCCAGTGATAGCAAAGTAAACTCAACCATAACACACGCTTAGAACTTTATATTTTACAGTGATGTCCCAATGAAACAGTTTGTAAGAAAATGAAAAGCTTAGTGCATTTCATTGTAACAGCTATGTTTAACTGTGCTTTCTTACAATTAAATATAAGCCAGCAATAGACTCCCCAGGTCACATTTTTTGGTATTCATATTTTGGTTGCCTTCAAAACACACTGGGTATATGCTATTGTACCTGCAAACTAGGTACATATAACATTTAAAAATGTTATCCTTATTGACAGTCAAAGTAATGTGTTCATAGAAAGTTTGAGCTGTATGTAATTTTTTAGGCTGATATCAAAATAAATAAATAAAAAATAAATCACTATCCTGACACACATGCATACATGTGCAGACATACAATTAGGGGTTCATATTATACATATTATTACACATATTATAGGGGTTCATACTGAGTGGATGTTGTTCACACACCACTAACACCCCTTGATGGCACTGACAAATATAGGAAATTCCTCAGCCCATCTAGGGGCGCTAGTGCTATGCGAACGGCATCCGCCCGATGTACTTTTAGAAATGAACTCCTTAGACTGATGTCAGATAGGCGATTATTCAGCTTGAGACAATTCTCCAGGGTCAGGGTCAATAAAGAGGCTATCTGTTGGTTCCTATGAAATCGCTCCATCTGTAACCAGTTGTGAGATTGCTGGCCTGAATGCTGCTGAACTTTGGTCACTAGCGATGGGAGTGACATCTTGCTGCCTCAGCTACAGTGGAAACAATCTCATAGGGACAAACAGGCAGCCCCTTTGCGATCCTGCTACTGTGGATTTAGACAAATTGACAGCAGCAGGGTCACTAGTGGCAGAGTCACCGGTGTGACATCAGCTTTAGAAAAGCTTGTTCATGTACAAAAACTCTTCGGCTGATACCAGTGGCATATACACAGCCAGCGTTGTTCATCAGCTAGTTTCGTATATCTTTGTGAGCCCTGCCAGGAGGAAGAGAACCCTGGTAACCGCTAACATTTTAATAAAAAGGCCCACCAAAATCCTCAGCACCAGGCCCATGATGCTCTTAATCCGGCCCTGCCTGCCAGGCAGCCGCAGTGTAGCTAAGCAGTGGCAGAGTGATCTCTTCGGGTTAAGATGTCAGATTCAGCAGGAGATGGTTGGTTGGGGGTAGGTTGCAGAGGGGGGATTTGGGGCGGTTTGGGGGGCCCCATACACAATTTTGCTATGCTGCCCTGTAATTTCTCATTACGCCCCTGGTAAGGCCACTTTCACATGGGCACCGTCTGTTACAATCAGCAGGAGACTGATAATAGATCCCCTGCTGACCAATACAGTATGAAAAGGATGTCACTCTTGTCTTCCTCCATTGCAAGAAAAACGGAACTAACTGGACTCATGTTAGGTCTATGGAGAGCCAGATGTACTGTAAGTTGTTCCTACCAGACCTAAAGGGTTTGGTATGATTTGGGAGGGGAACCCAGCACTGTTTTTTCTTTTGTTTATACAGTAAACTCTGCTATCCGGTATTTAGCTAACTGGAACTCCCATCTAACCGGCAAAAAAAAAAAATCCCTTGTGTACTTACTGTTCTGCTGATCTGGCCCCCTCTAGGAGAGGGAGAGAGCATGGAAAGGTAAAAAAAAACGGGCCAAAAAGTGCTGGATTATCCTGGGAAAGAGTGTCTGAACGATCTTCAAAAAGTGCTTTGTAATTCTGGAAACGGGTGTCTGATCGATCGTTTTTGAAAGTGCTGTGTTATCCTGTGAATAAACGCCACCTAGTAATACCTCCCAGTACTGCAATGTATTGCCAATGGTTTAGTGTACAATAGACTGTTATGGTATGGTATAGTATGAGGTATAGCATTAGTTAAACCCATTCTTAATAGTAACTCTCAAGCAACTAGAAACTACATTTATCCGGAATCTACCAATCCCTGTGGATGCCGGATAATGGGGAGTTTACTGTATTTACATTATTCATTCTGCTTCACTTCTTCTGATGTAGCAAAACAGAATGACAAAACAGAATGCTGAGCTGACCGTTCGGCAATTCATTCTCTGCTGTTTGGCCCCTATGAGAATAAGGATACACAGCCGAACGTGCTGAGGTTGTCCAGCCGAGCCAAAGGGAGGTGAAGTGAACCAAATGCAGCTGATGTACGGCTAAGAATCTCTGTACACAGATGCAGTGAATAGCTGAACCTGCTTCGGCTTTCTTCACTTTCGGCTTGGTTATTCATTTGGCTGCCTTCTACATCTTAGTGAATAACCCCCTGAATGTTTGAAACTGGGAGCATCAATTGCCATTGGCCCATAAGTGGCATCTCTTAGCACTTAAAACGGCTCTCCGAAACAAGCACAAAAACAAAATAAATGTATACATTTATGGATACAGTAGAAAGATAGATAGATAGATAGATAGATAGATAGATAGATAGATAGATAGATAGATAGATAGATAGATAGATCAATCATTTTCCAAGTATTTGTAGTGTTCTCTTGATATCATGGGTCCTTTCTCAGAAGTGGCAATGGGCAGTCATTACTGCTGCACTAGTGGCACCATAAATGTTATGTTAGTGCTTCATAGTGCAGTAGTACTCTGAGCCCAGGCTGCGTAATGATACTATCCCAAGTGGTGGGTTCATGACAGCCTGAGCCCAGGGGAAGTTGGATGAATGACATTGGTTGTCATTAAATCTGAAAGACTAAGGATATTTAGTGACAGAAAAGAATTACTACAGGAACAGCTCCAGACTGAATGTAGGTATTGCAACAACAAAGGCTATTTTTTTTTATTTAAATGGGCTATTCGTGTTTTATATGTTTATTTATCAGTTGAAGTTCTGCTTTAATGGGGTTGTGTGGTGATTGCTATAGGCATTTGCAACATATTGCACTCAGTTCTCACCCTGTGCTGAGGTTTCCCAGCTCTCAGAACAACAATCTAAGTGCCAGAAGACTGAGCGTTATCCCCAATGGGTCAGGTTAACTCTGCAGTTAACCCTTTAAACACACACTGTAGCTGCAACTATGTGTTTTAAAGTGCAACTGAGACCAAAACCCCATCATGTTTTTATTGCTTGGCCCAGTTATGGAGATTTACCCTCCCTATTAGTCCTGGTGATCATTATCACTGAATGTGAAAGTGGGGACACTAGTTCTGGTGTGTTTTATTGTACTGAACAGGAAATGTAGGGAAGGTGAGCAGGGAGAGTTGGAATCAGCTGTATGGAAACATGATGACTAAGCATTTGGGTAAAAGTGGAAAAAATACTTTACTAGGCAATGTATATTTGTTTGGTCTGGATTAATTATTGAAAAAAGTTGGAGAGTTTAATACTGATTCAAAGACAGCTTATTACAGGCACCTCTAGATGCCTGCACTTTATAACTGCTGACAGCTCTCTTAAAAAAAAATTAAAAAAAAATCCTATGCTAACCTCTTCAAACAAACCCTAGCAGAAACCTAACTCCCAAGCTAAACCCTAAAACAAATTACTGTTATTCTACACCCTGACCAAGGATTGGTCTTGATGCCAAAACCCACACCTAAAATTTGTTGTGCTGAGATCGTGGCACCACTATTTTAGTGGTTAGGACTGCCAAGGCAGTCTACTGTCTGTCTCTGTTTATCACTGTCTTCCTCAAAAGCCTTTTATAATGGGGCAAATATGGACATCTCCTACAGCTCCCAGAGAGCAGTGCTTTGTGCCTAGACACTGTCCTGTCCTTATGAAAAAAAGGACTATCTGAAAGATGTGCATAGAAATTTTGGGGGACTCCAGCAAAGATTATGGAAGTAGCGGGCTGCAGTAAGGTCAGGGAGCTGATGAGGGAAAAAAATGAATGGCCAATTATTCTCTTGCTCTGCACCTGACTTCCTAGCTCTGTCAGCTTGCCACAACCATTACAAAAGAATATAATTGTCCTTACCTCAGTTTTCTGTGTGGGAATGTATTATTTTTCTTAAGTCCCTTTTTTATCTTTGTGTTGCTTTAGTCAGCTTGTCTGTATGTGCTTGTTAGTGTTCAATAAGCATGTAGTATACTCTGTCTTAGTCACTAAGTCACTTAGGGATTTGGAGTGCTGCAAGGATATTTCCAACTGGAAGGAATCCTTGAAGATGCTGGCTGCCAGGGATGTTTGATTTTGGGCCTAGAGGAAGAAAATTTCAGCTGTACCCCACAAGATAAGTGGTGAGTGACTGGTTGAGTGGAAAGTAAACACAGGAACCTTTCTGCTGTCCTGTCTTGAAACATGAAGACTGAGATACCAATAGAACATCAGCTGCTGAGGAGCCACATTCTGTTTTTAAGTGGTTATCCAATTTAGCCTTGTGAGAGAGTGACTCAGAGAATTTAGAAAGATGTGCAGTTTTATGTAGAAACCTTTAGGTATCCTGTGCTTCCCCAACCCTCCTTTCTTTTCTCAATGCACTACTGCAATAAAACTACAAATCTCGAACTAAAGTGACTGGCACCCATCTTTTGCACATCCTGAGAAAATACATACTACTTGAATTGAGTGTTTCTGGGACCTTATTGCCTTATTGTGGGCTTAGCAGATTCATGATGTAGCCATTGGTGAGGTGAAGATCAATATTTGGTAATACATATTGAAATTGCCTAACAATAACTTTATAGATGTAAGTGGCATTATGGTGATAACAGCAAGAATGGGAAGAGTAAGACTCTACTGTAGTGGCAAAGAGACAGTTTGTCAAGGAGATCAGGATTGCCCAGAAGATATGAGAAGCCATAACCAAAATATCAGTGTTGGCTGGACCGGCTTATATATGTAAATTAGCCCTAGTTTAGGTTCACATAGCTGTATTGATGATATAGATCACAAATTCCACTGGGCCAGGGATTGTTGTGCTGCTTGTTGCCTGACTGATTTGCTACCCACTAGCTTTAATATTTAAAGCTACATCATTTAGCCAATATTTTCCAACACGTTTGCAGACCGGAAATGCTGGAGAAAAGTAATAAGTCCTGATCTGTGTACTTTTCTGGATCAGAAATTCACAGCATTGAAGCCACTGTGTGAAAGCCCGACAGCTAGCTGTTTCCCTTAATATGATGACACATAGAGGTAAGGTATGACGATGATAATAATAGAGGTCAAACACATTAGTAAATTAAAGCATTGCAGTAATAAGGCAGAGCATTTATTTCATTAAAATAATACCTGGTGATCCTTTCATAAAGGTCCTTGTTCAGGCACTTCCTCTTACAAGGTGACAATGTTCCGTTTTTGTCTCTCAATTGCATTCCTGCTTTGTCACCATATCACACCCTCTCACAAAGGACACTACAAGTAGATTGGCACAGGCATGATCCCATGCTGTTACCATCAGAAAACCCATCTTGAGAAATGCCATGCAGCAGTTGCTGAAAAACATATAGACAAGAAGTGGCTACAAAGTAACTGAAGGAGATCAGCTGCACTGAGATGCAAGAAGGTATGAAAAAAAAAGTGGAACAAATTATTTTAAAAATTGCAATTGTTTAATACACAATGCTTTAACAAACTTAGTATCATTCTGTTTACATGTACCTTAAGGTATCACATAAGCTGTCACAATTATTATTATTATTTATCTGGTTTATTTTAATTAATGACCTGCTTTACTGTTGTGGCTTAAAATCTAGGTCACAAGTCAGAATCTAGCAACACCCCTAAGGACAAGCATACTCATCTGCCTCTAGACTTGTTGAGCTCAATAAAATCCTATTCATTTACATCTGATTTTGAAAAAGAACTGCATGTACTGAACTATTATAAAATCACATTAGCACCAATTGTAAAAATCACAGAGCTTAATAGATGAAATAACAAATTCAAGAGCCACAGTTACAAGGCTCATTACACATCATGATACAATGCTGATTTGTACATAATTCAATTCAACTCCATTTAAGATCCTTAAGTGGCTACCAGTCATATGTAAACACAGCTTCAGTTTCACCGTTATTAACTTGGGTACTTTTCATGCAGTTATTACCCAGCAGAGAAGATCTATTTCTTAGCATACTGTAAGTCATGAAGGAGAGTCAATGTATTTTAAGGGCAAGTTACATATTCAGCATTTTTGTGTTAAAATGCAGGAAAAATTCAACATAATTCAAACAATGATAACAAAAAAATTATTATATCTAGTTCTCTAGATATTCTAGTAATTGATTTAAAGTGTAACTCCCCCAACAGCTAAAGTTCTGCTTTAAAATAAATGCTCAATGATGTGTTTAAAGCTGTATGTGGCTCTATTTTGTGCACAGAGAACTTTAAATAGTCAATTACAATTTTATTGTGGCCTTACTTCAGTAATTGCAAACTAACAAAATGTCATTACTATACAATAATTGTACCACTGAGGCAGGTATTTAAGTAAATTCCAGTGCTGGGATGCCGTTGCAGGTATCTTCGAAGCAGAGGAACAGGAACAGCATCTTTAACAATGTGTTAAAGATGATGTAAACCTTAAATTAATCACATTTTATTGGCTAAAGCAATGTGTATAAAACAATTTCTTTTTTTTTAAATCACCTTTTTTCAAGGTTTGATACATCTCAGTGTGACTGATCTCTTCCATGCTCTTTGCAACTACTGTCTGGCTACATGCACTCAATCAAGCGATAGCTGCATGGCATGTCTCAGGAAGGGTTTCCTGATGGTGACAACAATGGTCCATGCCTGCATAATATGTGTTGAAATGGCCATTTGCGAGGGAAAAAATGTTGTGACCCTATAACCGGAAATGCCTAAGCAACACTTTTGAAACACACTAACATGGCAAAGTTTATATGGGAAATAAGTTATTGGGTTTACTTATACTTTAAATTTAAATGTGGAAGGGTTAGTGTTCATTTTTGAGTTACAGTGATGATTACCGCTAGTGTTACAGGCAAGGTTGGTGTGAGGGAGCCTGAGTGTAAGGCATAGCTCTCTGCAGCATGTTCTGTCCAGTGCTCATTGATTGGTACTGAAAGCCAGTATATCAGGGTATTAAAAATGGGACTTTCAATTTTTACTTTTTGAAATATCTAAAGGGGGATTGAAAGTATTCAGAATTGCCATACGTTATGGATTGCCTAAATGTTGCTTTGAAGCTGGATTTGTTCTTAACACCTTAGTCATTGTCTGATCTTTATGACCAAAATTTCATCTTAAACTTTCACTCAAAGATTTATTCATTGGAAGGCCAATAACAGTCATGGAAATCACCAAGCTTTGATACCTGAATCCTCTTTTCCTATTATAGTTTCACTAACAAGTCCAGCTCAAACCTAATTAAAGCAATTGCAGGAGAAGCAACCAATAGGTTGTGCTTCACCAGGAAGCCAGGACAAGGTAATGTATAGATAACTTATAACCGTAAGTACAGTTGAGTATAAT
>NW_017306716.1:560135-599142 GCF_000935625.1 Nanorana parkeri | reverse complement strand
TAGTATACATTCCCCCCCCCCCCCCTCCAAATTCACTTGGGATTTTCAGTTTGGAGGACTTAGTAAGATTTTTTGCATGGATTTCAGGATTAGTCTATGACATGTTGGAGTACTTGACCTGCTACTTCTGAACTTCTGGAGGATTAGGATATAACAACTACTGCTGCATAGTGAAACTTTTATGAATTTTGAAGGCGCATACACCCTAATACTAAAATTATCAAATTTTGGTACCATCTTTTCAAAGGCAGGGCTGTGCTTCGCCATGGCAGAGTTGCCCTCATGATGTATTTAGTGACTGGTGGTGAATATTTAAAAAGTAGCAGGAAAGATGTAGGAAGCACATATTTATGGGAACCAGGGAGATGCTTGCACTTCTAGTCCTCAGGCACAGCATTCTCCTCAGCAGGCCTGTAGATGGAGAGTGAGCAGCACAGTAGTGACATCACCAAATCTCCCTCCAAATCTCATGAACCTAGCAATTATGGGCAGCAGTGCCTTAGATCTGTCATTGCAGATCGGAATCCATAAGTTTTAAGGCAAAGGAGTGCTTAAGCACAGGAAGTACACTGCTATTTTTAGGAGAAATGTGAAACAAAAGGTAACATATTTTAGGGTAAGTACAATTAACATTTGAAAATGTTCCCTATAAGAGTTCAGATTCACTTTTAAGTTGTAGAAGAGTTAGCAATGTGTTTCATTTCTGACTTTTTCAAGGGAAAATAATATTAGATATATACTATATACACTATATTGCCAAAAGTATTGGGACGCCTACCTTTACACACACACATGAACTTTAATGGCATCCCAGTCTTAGTCCGTAGGGTTCAATATTGAGTTGGTCTACCCTTTGCAGCTACAACAGCTTTAACATTTCTGGGAAGGCTATCCACAAGGTTTAGGAGTGTATCTATGGGAATACAGGTGAAACTCGAATAATTAGAATATCGTGCAAAAGTAATTGCAGTAAGTGCTGCAAAAGGGGCCCAAACCAAGTACTGAGTACATATGCATGCTTGTACTTTTCAGAGGTCCGATATTGTTCTATGTACAATCCTTGTTTTATTGATTGCATGTAATAATCTACTTTTTTGAGGTTGTGGATTTGGGGTTCTTGGGGGTTTCATGAGCTGTAAGCCATAATCATCACAATTATGACAAATCACGGCTTGAATTATCTTGCTTTGCATGTAATGAGTCGACCTCATATATTAGTTTCACCTTTTAAGTTGCATTAGTGAAATAAATGAACTTTGCATGATATTCTAATTATTCGAGTTTCACCTGTATTTGACCATTCTTCCAGAAGTGCATTTGTGAGGTCGAGTACTGATGTTGTACGAGAAGGCCTGGCTCCCAGTCACTTCTCTAATTCATCCCAAAGGTGTTCTATCGCGTTGAGTTCAGGACTCTGTGCAGGCCAGTCAAGTTCCTCCACCCCAAACTCGCTCATCCATGTCTTTATGGACCTTGATTTTTGCACTGGTGCGCAGTCATGTTGGAACAGGAAGGGGCAGTGGCTTAACCAGAGTTATGGGCGCTTAGGGCAGACTCCTGATCCAGCCAGCCCGCCCGGATCGCCGCTATGCGATCCGGGCTGGCTGGATCAGGCAGAAGCGCCCTCTGATCAGGCACTGTAGAGGGCCGCCCCCAGTGGCCTCGGAGGAGCGAGCGGCCGCCCGATGACAGAGCCGGGTGCATGTGGCAGAGAGAGGGAGCCACTGCATCTGCGGCCAGGAGCTTTGTTTAGCGGGGGTCGGTGATGGTGCCCCCCCAGTCCTGCGCCCCCCCCTGCTCCCCCGGTTGTTACGCCACTGGGAAGTGGCCATCCCCATACTGTTCCCACAGAGTTGGGAGCATGAAATTGTCCAAAATGTCTTGATATGCTGATGCCTTAAGAGTTCCCTTCACTGGAACTAAGGGGCCAAGCCCAACCCCTGAAAAACAACCCCACACCATAATCCCAAACTTTACACTTGGCACAATGAAGTCAGGCAAGTACCGTTCTCCTGGCAACCGCCAAACTCAGACGTGTCCATCGGACTGCCAGACAGAGAAGCGTGATTTGTCACTCCAGTGAACACATCTTCACTTCTCTAGAGTCCAGTGGCAGCATGCTTTACACCACTGCATCCAACGCTTTGCATTGCACTTGGTGATGTAAGGCTTAGATGCAGATGCTCGGCCATGGAACCATTCCATGAAGCTCTCTACGCGCGTTGTTGTGCCAATCTGAAAGCCACACAAAATTTGGAGGTCTGTAGCTATTGACTCTGCAGACAGTTGGCAACTTCTACGCACTGTGCGCTTCTGCATACGCTGACCCCGCTCTGTCATTTTACACCTTACACCTTTGTGGCTGAGTTGCTGTTGTTCCCAGTTGCTTCCACTTTGTTATAATACCACTAACAGTTGACTTTGGAATATTTAGTAGCAAGGAAATGCCACTGAATCAAATTATTTGGAGGGGTGTCCCAATACTTTTGGCAATATAGTGTATGTTTAAATTTATATTATGTACAAGAGTGAAAAATATGGCATTGCTATAATGTAGGTAAAAATACATTGAAAGTGCCATAATTCCTGCTTTGCTAAGGTAGAATAAAGAATAATCTGTAAAATCTAGTAGAACAATGTGGCCTAGTTGCCAAGTAATGCAAAATGGCTTACTGTTAACAAAAAAAATGACTCTTGAAGAATTTATCTTCAGCATGTCTCTGACAACACTGTACTCATCAATACAGCCCCTTGAGACATCTTGTTTTATAAATAATTATTCATTAATGTCACTTTGGCATAAAAATCTTCCTCTGCTAGGAAAAAATTACTAGCATTAGTATGGTGAAGGGTAAATAGAAAACACTAGGAATACTTTATTCTAGGATTGAATATTCTTGAAAATGAGCAACCCACTGATGATAGACAAAGAGGTCAACGCTCAATCAATATCACCTGTGATCATTATCTACCAGAACGGATGCAAGTACTGAAATGGTTAAAGCTTTCTTGTTACACTTCAACAAAAAGAACCAGGACAGTCCTGAAATGATAGTTCTGCAATCTCATAGTTTAAAAATGCAAGCCGACTTTGGAACATATGCATTTCAAGATGTGCCATGGACATTAACAAATCCCCAGTATACAGATACCTACAGAGAGAAAGGCCCTATTTATTTTAACAGATGCACTCTTCTAATACAGGCTCTGGGATTTCTGTCTCATTTCCATGACACATGAGCATTACTATAGGGTAAGAAAGTAATATAACATGATATAATATCTCTGCACCTCATCAAACTCTCCGGCTCCCACCACTTCTCCCCCTGATTTACAGTTGAGATCGTGCACTTCTATCAGACTGTGATGTCAAGAGAAGTGATTATTTTTCTCTCGCTATAAAAAAATGTTAAGGAGCCAGAGGGGAAAAAAATCAATTTAAAGAGAAGTTTAGTAGGTGAATATTTTTTGTGAAAGTGGCATGTAGAATAAAGATGGCCACTGAATATTGAAATTCATTAGTCCTGGGAGGTCATTCCCCTAATTAAGTTAAAAAAACACCTCTGAAACTAATTGTTATGAGCGTCTATAAAACAGGTTTGTATAGTTGATAAGGAATCCTAAGAAAATAATATTTATTTTTTATGAAATATACAGTAAGTCTTCATTACCTTCTACTTTTTACTTTAGTAGATATTATGTGGCTGCAGACAATAAAAAAATCACCCTCATTGTTTTTATATCTTAAAGTGTATCCAAAGCCAAAACTTTTTTATTTAGTTTTGGATAGAGTGAGAAAGGGTAAGTACCCCATTTGGGATTTTAATGGTGCATATGTCCCTGCTAGGGAAATTTGTCCTTTCTTGTCCAAGAAACTAATGTCACTAGAAATTTAAGTGCTGAAAAATCTTGATTTCTCCAAAAAAGGAGAGATATTCCAATAGGAACACTAGTTGTGGGGAAAAGCTTCTATTAAAGGATCTCCCCCACTTTGGAGATATTTTCTCTCACTTCATATTGTCTACAAGACAGGATGTGAAGGAAAATCTCTCTAATGGGACACATTTAGAAATTAATAAGAAATCTGACAAGGGTTTTAGCCTTTCCCTACATTATCCAAAATGGAAGTTTGGGCTTGAGACATACTTTAAGTTCTTCCTGGAAGATTTCAGAGTGTTACCACTGTATCTGCTGTTTATAGGTATTTCATTGTTAAGGACCTTACTTGTTTCTGTGATATCTCAGAATTCTCTCTGAGCATTTTATACTCATGGTACATACAGAGTACAATGTACAAAGGAAAGAGTAAAAACAACAACGAAAAAAGAGTACAAAGGAAAGTGTGCAGTGATTGTAGGACACACCCCCAGGGTTTAAACCATGTCCCTGGCAGCTAGGTCACCTACATAACCCAGTTAAGCACAACCTAAACTAGTTACAGTATGTGAAGTCATAATGTGCAATTGGCATTTGCAGGATTAGCAATGTCCTTCTTCTGGTCAGGCATGTTCTTTCATTATAGACTTTATTGGTAATACAGGGCAGGCATATGGTAGCTTCATGCTAGCATTACTCAAGCCTGAATTTTAAACGCCTGTTCAGTGCACTGTTCTTTATGGCTATTTGCTATTTTTTAGTATTCAGACCTGTTAATCTTTTTGCTTTAAAAGTTAAAACTCCAGCCTGTCTTCTGCATTTTGTTTCTTGTCTGCTTGTCACCTTCCCTGACCTACACCTCACCTACACCGCACTAGTGATGGGCCGAACAGCCCCGTGTTCGGTTCGTATTCGAACACCCGAACGGCCGAAAAGTTCGAATATGAACTCGAACCTAATGCAAGTCAATGGGGGTCGAACGTTTGAAAATGATTGTCCCCTTTAAAAGTGCTTATATGCAAGTTATTAGCCATAAAAGTTGTATGGGGGTCCGGGTACTGCTCTGGGGGACAGGAATCAATGAAAAAAACAAACAAAAAAAATACAGTTTTTAAGGAGCAGTGATTTTAACATCACTTAAAGGGTAAGAATAAAAATTAAAAATTCCTTCAAATATCATGCCTGAGGGGTCCCCTTAACCTGCCTGGGAAGTGGGGGATCTGTAGGATGTATAGAACCTGCTGCAGCAAAACTGACATTTGTAAGAAACAAGAATTGTTTGGGAGGTTCCCCCTCCCAAACAATACCAGACCCTTTAAGTCTGGTCGGAATGTTAGGAGGGGCCATTTTTTTTTTAAAGCGTAGGGTTCCCTCTAAAAGTCATACCAGACCCTTTAAGGTCTGGTGGGAATATTTAGGAGGGACCCCGTGTAAAAACAAAACAAAAAGAAAGCGTAGGGTTCCCCCTCAAAGTCATGCCAGGCCCTTAAGATCTGGTAGGAATAGTAAGGAGGGACCCCATGTAAAAAAAAAAGTGTGTGGGGTTCCCCCTTAAAGTCCTACCAGGCCCTTAAGGTCTGGTAGGAATTTTAAGGAGGAACCCCACCCCCAAAAATGGGGGGGGGGGGAACGGGGGGTCTGTCCTAAATTTCCATACCAGACCCTTGATCCGAGCATAGGCCTGGGAGGGCCAGAAAGGGGGGGGGGACGTACGAGTAAGCTCCCCCCCCCCTCACCAGGCCACATGCCTTTGGCACTGGGAGGGTTTCCCCGTGCAGATAGGGACAAGGGCCTTGTCCCCATAACCCTGACCCGGTGGTTGTGGGGGTCTACGGGCAAGGGGGCTAATTTGCATTGGGATACCCCTTTAATTAACCACCTGCTGTCTAACCAGCGGCCTCTTGAGAGCGGGTGGGCATCTTTAGACGTCCCATCCCGTCCCGCTCATGCCCGCCGCCAGGCGGCGCGCACGAGCGTGAAATCGGCTTTGAATGTAAACAGCCAGCGATGGCTGTTTACATACAAGTGTTCGGGCTTATAGAGACGCCCGATCACTTGTAATATGCGTGCATGTGTGTGTCCCCCCCCCCCACCCCACGTTTTTAGGTGACATTAGGGGTCTTGGAGACCCCTGATGTCTCCATAAAGAGGACCTGTCACTGCAAATTGGCTATCACATAGGGAGCTTGTTTGCTCCCTATGTGAAAGCAATAAAGTTCAGTGAAAAAAAAGGTTTACAAAAATTAAAGTTACAAAAAAATTAAAAAATTAAAAGTCACATATCAAAGCAATAAAACAATAAAATTAAAAAAATGAAAGTCCTCCATCCATGCACATGCACACGCAAACATGCGTCGAGTCCGCCTACGTGCGAAAACGACGATTACATCCATTGCGCCGCACATGTTACATATCGCCCCGAACGTCAGAGTGAGAGCAATAATTCTAGGGCCATCAATCACCAATAACACTAAACTAATGAGCGGTAAAAGCTTTTAAAGCGTCAGCTATGGTCAATTTTGATTATGGTAGTTTTTTGCGATGTAGCGGGTGCGCGCAATTTTAAAGCTTGACATGTTTGGTGTCTATTTACCCGACGTGACCCCGTCTTTTATATTTTACCAAAAAATTGGGTAATAATAAATGTTTTATAACATAACGTAGGGATAACAGGTTTTTTTTCAAAATTTTCGGTACTTTTTTCATTATATAGTTAAAAAAAAGACTCGTAGTGGTGATTAAATCCCACCAAAAGAAAGCTCTATCTGTCCCAAAAAATGGTATAAAATTAATTTCAGTACAGCGTTGCATGATGGAAAATAAATGTCAGTCAAAGTACCGCAGCGCTGAATACTGAAAAATGGCCTGGACAGGAAGGGGGTATAAACACCCCGGTCAGCAACTGGTTAAGGGGGCACCCAGATGCCACCCCCTCCCTTGTGAACGAGTAAGGCATACTTGTATCCCTACCCATTCACTAAAGGGTGAAATAAAATAGTTATTAAAAAGTCCAGACTTTTGATAAAATCCTTTAATTGAAAAAAAGTCTTGTTTTTGACAAGTCTTTTATTAAAAAAAAAAATGGATCCACCGGCGTAATCCAGGGTCAATCACGGCGTCCAGCGTTGTCCACGCCGAGGACGAAATAAAAAATAAAACAATAAAAAATAAATAGAAATAATAATTTTAAAAAACGACGACCGTCGTCCCGTCCGCTCCCCGCCGACTCCCTCCGCATAATGGCATTTTGACAGATGCCGGCAAAACATAGACAATTGGCCGGGGATTCTGGTGACAGCTAGCTCCGCCCAATTGTGTAGTTTGCCGGCATCTGATAGGTGAGACATGATTGGGCAGAGTCATCATGACTTTTCCCAATCATGGCTCCAAATGAGTACTGAGCCCTGATTGGGCAAAGTCTTGCACCTGTCCTGTGATCAGGTGCAAGTCTTTAACCAATTAGAGCTTCAGAGGGCTCTTTGCAGTATGGGACATTGCGCGGTCGAACAGACCGCAAACATCCCATAAAGTTCGGCATTCGGCGAACGCTCGAACGGCTGATGTTCGATTAGAACTCATGTTTGAATCGATCCAGCGGACCATCCCTACACTGCACCTATCCTCAACACAAATTGTGCCTTTCACCTTAATTTATAGGCCAGAAGATAATCTTTTTTGCAGCTTTGAGAAAGCTAAGCGGGATCATGTAATTCAGGTCCCTCAGATTCTAATCAACTATTTCTAAATATTCCTGGCCACTTCCTCATCCTCATCACCACTTGTGATTACAGCTAACAAGGCCATTTTTTAAATTGTCTTTAGTATGAATACTACCAGTGCGATGGTACAACATTTACTCCAAAGTCCAAGGTAGGCAATTGTATTTACAAATTTTTAATTTTTTAAACTATTATTTTGATTTTTTAATTATTTTTAAAACTGTCTTTTGTACAAAGATACTGTATCTCTCTCTTTTTTAGGTACATACATGATACTTTGGTTTTAAAGATAACTTTGCATTCTGGCACACTGTATCAATCCACTGCTTAGGACGTTCCTATCTCTCTAAGCAGAAGAGAGGTGTATAAAAAGGCTATGTAAAGGCTATTTGTTTAGTTTTTAATAGAGTATGGAAGGGTTAGACCCCTTGTCAAGTTTTTTTTGTAGCCTGTGTCCCCATTGGGGAAATTCACAACTCTATTTGTCCAGATGTCCATTGTCACCAGACAGAAAGTAAGAGGAGTTGACACTAGAGAAAGAGGTGAGTAAAAAATCCTCCAATAGGGACATGTTCCTGTGCAATTCTCTAAGATGGGAATTCTGCTCACTTTGGACAGATTTCCTCTCATTTTATGTGAGACTCTACAGGACAGGAAGTCACCCTAAGCTCAGTATACCGCGAGCTACAGCTCACGGTATACTGAGACGCCGCAGCTGAAGCGGATCCCGACAATTATGTCTGTATCCGCCCAGCTGCGTGAGTGACAGCTGGCTCTGCCTATCTAGAGGCAGACCCAGCTGTACCCGCCCCCTCCCCCGTCCATTCCGCCAGTCAGCGCTGGAGGATCGGAGTGGGGAGGGGGGGAATCCAGTCTGTCCCCTGTCACGGCAGAGAGCCGTGACAGGATCAAGAAGTGAGCAAACGCTGGTATGTGTTCGCTCACTTCCCGATCTACTGAGCCGACCTGTGACAGTTTTATTGTCACAGGTCGGCCAGAACTATGAGGATGAGAGAAAATCACTCACCTCATAGTTCTCCTTTAATGTGGCATTGTGCTTCAAGGGTGTGCATCCAGTGGTCGCCAACAAGTGTCTTACTACAGCTTTCTGAATATTGCATATTCTTGTACTCCATTCTGCTCTCTAATATCCCAGTATCTTAGTACTATTTTATTCATTCATATTGCACTGAAATTTGTTCCATGACTCTTTCAAGTAGAAATTAAACCATTTACATCACTTACTGTGCCTGCCTTCACTACAATCACATGCAAATTGCAGGGGCTGTTTTCAGTGGAAACCATTTAACATTCTGGTATGAATTGTGAATGGATGAATCTTATGCATGCAGGGGTAACAAACAAACTCCATGCAGATATTGTCCTTGATTGAAACTGAATTCAGGATCTTATGAGCTGCTGGACAAAAATGCTAAACACAGTGATGAGCCACTGCTGGATCAGTTGTTGTGTGCCTTTTGTTTCCAGATTCTTTTGTCTTGCCTTGCTATGTTCCCGTGCCCAGAACTTTGCATAAGTGTAACCAATGTTGTGCTATGTATAATATGTTCTCTACATCTAATTAATATTTTGTCGTACAATGACTGTATATGAACTGTTCTCCAATAAACTCATCTTATATTTATCTTTGTGCCTGGATGTCCTCTCACTGTGGTCTCTTCTGCTGCAATATCCATAAAATAATTAGAGCTTACTAATATTTCAACTAATAGATCCACAAGCTATTAACCTTTATGTAATGTCAAAAAGTCTAATAAACTATTCCAACCACATAAATATTCTTGTTGAATTTTTATTGCAGGAATAAACATTTTATTTTATATTCCAAAGGTCAATGAGGAGCTAAATTCTATGCAAACTGCTAAATAGGTATACATATAATTGAACTGCAGTTTTTTGTAATTCTGTTCAGCCAGTCTTGTGATCAAAGTAAGCCTGCTAAGCAGCACAACCAGTCCCTGCTCTCCCTTTGACCTCCCTGCAGACTACATTTTGTGAGATACTGTACTTACCTGGCCCGCTCCGTGTCCCTCGTCTTCCCTCGTATTGGAACTCGGCTCTGCCTCCTGTCAGGCCAGGTCCTGTGGCATTTCTCATCTCCTCCCCCTAGCTCTTAAAGCCGGGAGACTTAAAATACATGGCCTTCAAGCAATTTGCTTAAAGGCCATGTATCTCTCCCTCCGCCATGTACTCTCCCTCCACTCTCCATCCTGAAGGGAAGTTTTAAAATACCTTCTGCTTCGCTCTACCATCCTAAATTGGAGGATTAAAACATTTAACCCCCGCTCTCCATCCTGGGGGGAAGTTTATAAGACTTATTACCTTGTTTTCCATCCTGAAAAGCTAAAGTATTAATACTACTGAGAGTTGGACTATTTTTGTTTCATGAATTCTGTTAGAAGAGGCTATATGAAGTAATGGCTAAATGAAGTGATATAGTCCTGAGCTGTACTAAAGACCTCACCTTATATCCACTACCCTATCTGACCCGCTCCTACCAGGGACGTATAACTCTTGCACTCAGCAGTTTTGCACTGCACGACGCACAAGGTCACATCCGCTGTTGAGGTCTAGTACTATATCTCCTAACTGGTCATTACACATTTAACCCAAGCATTACATTCTGTTCTGGAACCTGCCTTAGCTTATGATTGCACAATAAAACAAAAACACCCTGATTGCTCATCACTCTGCTCACACCTTGTGTCAGGAGGGGTGGTAGAGTTAGATGAACAGCATTGTGCAGTGCAGTGGAACCTTATTTGCCATCAGGCTCATCTTCTCCTACTTTGCTAGGAGAAGCTGATATTGAAAGGCAGACTTTTGCCAGCTGTAAAAATAAATTTAATACGTTTTTTGTATATGGGGTATGCACCTAGGAGTTATGTCTGTGGCTGTAAGAGTCTTGCAATGGCTCATAGGACATGTAGTTTCACCACAGTTGGAGTACTGAGGTTGCGTAGTATGTGGCGAAAACGCTTTCAGATTGTAATTGGCTTTGTTGTCAAATGCATTGCCCATGTGGTATACTACTAAGGAAATAAAGATAATGGAGGGCTCTGGCAACTAGTACAAGCAAACTGTATATTACAATATCAAAACCAAACTTTGCAAAGTACTTTTTATTATTATGCCATTGAACTTAATACACTATTTGAGCTCTTGTGTTTAGGGTGTGCTTGCCAGGTGTGATGAAAATGCTCATGCCCCCTATTGCCTTCTGCGTGAATATAGTGTTATTTTTTATAAACACAAAAATCTTGACACACCTCCAAAAAATAATCACTAAGTAGGACAAGCCAACAAAAGCAGAATTCTATTTTACAATTATTAAATTTCATATTTTTTTATTATTAGTATTATTTTGCATTTCAAGAAAATACTAGGTGGAGGGGGATGCAAGGAATGTAGTTTTCCCATCCAGTAGAGTAATGAAGACATAGACTGTACCATTAACATCTGTAGATACTGCAATCCATGTTCTAGGTTCAAGAAGATCCTGATTGTTGAGTTCTAATGTGTATTGAGCCATTTTTCTAGTGAAAATGTAAACATTTAAATGGCACTAAACTCAGGAGTTAAACCTTCAAAATGCATTTAAGTACCCTAACTATTACCCCTAACTATTAACAAAAACCTAGCTTATTTGTGCATCACTCAGCTGTAGATCATCAAATCATCTTTGAATTGACACTGTGCTTCCTTCTGGAATGTGGCTACTTTTGTTCCTCATGGTCCCTGTTCGTGTTGTAAAGTCATCACTGCTCCAAGCTCACTCCTGTGATGGACTACAATCTCATATTTAGTTTACTAAACATGTATTGTATTGAGATTGTAGTCTATCATGAGAGCAAGCTTGGAGCGGTGGCTACTTTACAACAGACAGGAACCATGGGGAACAAAAGCAGCCACCCTCCAGCAGTAAGGACAGTGTCAGCATGAATTCAGAGATGATTTGGGAATCTACAGCTGAGTGATACACAAATAATCTACATTTTAACTCCTGAGTTTAGCGTCATATTAAGACCCAAGTCTTTTGAAGGATAATATTCTCATTTGCATTCCCAAATAATAGAATCCATTGCATGGTGTATGTTCCTTTTAAGAACAATATGGCATTTAGAATACAACACTGTAAATAGATTATTTTTCATCTGTGTTGTTATGATATTGGTTCCAAGTGCTACATTTTCTCATAATCTCAAAATTGTTAATGTAACAGGAGGAAGTTTACATTAGTTCTTCCAACATAAGTTATTTATAAGTTCCAAGCTGTCTTCTCTGATCATTTTATATTCCAGCTGACACCTTCAGTGTTTTGGCGGTGAGACAGCAGTGGCTTCTGGCCGAGGAAACTTATCTAACTGAGCCTCATTCTGCTAAACATGCTGTGCGTTTATTAAGAAAGTGCAGCATATTGACTAGAGAAGATACTGCCTTTTAGAAGAAATACGACAGATTCATATCCACCTGCATGATTCAGTCTGCCCATAGTAAAATGCATGCTGGGTGTAATTCTTGATCAAACTTATTTGGATTGCTGGTTGATATATCTTATGCTTTAGCCAGCGTTTTCGAAATGGAAGTGGGATTATCACCTATTTCTTACAGCTGTAAATTCTATTGTTTTCATCTATCTCGGTAGATATTCACAATTATCAATTTGATGATAGAAAGTGCAATCACAAGCTGTAAAGACTTTATTATGGTCACTGAAACTTTTTACATTATACCTCCCATTCTCCTGATTGTCTGATTGATCAGGTCACATGCATATAAAGGTAATGCCATGAAATTACATGTACAGAGTGAAAGGCGAAAAGGGAAGACTACTGTGTTACCATAGCTATATACTATGGGGTCTATTCACTAAGCTGCCATACGCAGCCGAGTGAATGACCGACCTGAAGTGAAGTGAGCCGAACCCTGTTTGGCTATTCACTTCAGGCTGGTACGGCTGATTTCAGCCGTACATCAGCTGAAATCAGCCGTACATCGGCTTGCTTCACGTGGCTTCGGGTCGGCCGAACATGCTCAGCACGTTCGGCCGACCCGAAGTGCAGAAGGAGTTCGACTCAGCCGATCCAACATCTGGCAGGCTACTCACTGCTGTTCGGCCTATTCTTAAAGATGCCGAACTGCAGTGAGTGAATAGCCGAATGGCGCTGAGCGGCATTCGGCTCGGCTGTTCTGCTCGGTACCTCTGAGCACAGAATAGTAGTTAAAAAAGCTTAAAAAAAGTAAAACAATTTGTGCAGTGACAGCTAGCTCCGCACAATGGTTTCCTATTGTGCGGCGGCTCTGCTGCTGTCAAAAAACAAAATCAAAAAAATAAACTCTTCCGGGTGCTCTGGGAGCCTCCCGCTCCTTTTTTTTCTTTGTTCTGACACGAGCGATGTCAGAATAGAAAATAAATTTTCCCATTGAAAAGCATTGGTACATTACCATTGGCTATTTCAATTTGCAATAGCCAATAGTAAACTAGCATTGTACCCGCCCTCTGCTGATGGACCTGATGGAGAACTGCAGCAGAGGGCGGGTACAATGCTAGTTTACTATTGGCTATTGCAAATTGAAAAAGCCAATATTAATGTAGCAATGTATTTCAATGGGATTTTTTTTTTTTTCTATTCTGACATCGCTCCGTGTCAGAATAAAGAAAAAAAAGAAACAGCAGTGCTTCTCTCCTTGGTGGCCGGGAGCAGGAGACTCCCGGGGCGCCAGGGAGAGTTAGCTGTTTGGAGATCAGTGTCCCTGGTTAGCAGGTAACCAGGGACGCTGATCTCTCTGCAAGTGGCCGGAGCCAGCCGTAAGATCACGGCTGGCTCCGCCCAGCTGTCAGAAGCAGGCTGTCGGCCGGCCAATGGCCGGCCGCTCAGCCAGCTTCGGCTTTCAGCACGGCTCAGCCGAGCCGATGCATATGCGTTCGGCTCGACCATGTTCGGAGCTGTACGGGCTATTATGAATAGCCCCTACAGCACCCCTTCGGTTCTACTGAACCAAAGGGGTCCTGGGGCCGAAGATAGCCGAAGGATCGGCCGAAGCTACGGCCAGATCCTTCGGCAGCTTTGTGAGTAGACCCCTACGATTCAGTTTTTGTACTGGTTACAGTTTAAAAGGGAATTTAAAACTGACCTTTACCCTTACCACCTACTTTCTCTCCTTCCACTCCTACCCACTTCCTATCTAACAATACAATATTTATTATTCCTTTATTTTTTTTTAAATACCTTGTTTGGGAAACTCTTCCTGCACTTGCTGCATTCTTGTCTAGAAGAGAATGATGAATGCTTTCCACATAGCCTCCTGGGATACCCACATCACACATCCAAGGAGTCCTCTGAGTACTTTTAATCTACGGCATATGTGCTGCATCACCAGGGCGCCAGCTGTTTCCTCCTTGTGCTTGCAGCCGACCCCTGATGACGTGACGTGGGACATGCGTTTTATCAGGGGACCAGCTGCAAGAACCTGGAAGAAACAGCTGGTTCTGATTACATCAGAAAAGAAAATGGCAGCACAGGACAAGCTGTGCAATGGCAGATCCCTACAGAACACTGTTGGATCGCTGGGCATCTGAGGTTTTTTTGTATAACCTAGCAAAAATGGTAAGGGGGGGAAGGAGGAGTTAGAGCTAAAATTAAAACATGCCATTGTTCTTCAGCTCCTCCCTTTAGTTGTATGTTTAGTTTTTTCAGGCTTTTTTCCTTTATTTTCATCTGGTAATCTTGCAAACACACTTTCTGCCCCTTCATGTCTATGTTTTCCCCCACTATATCTATGGAGGCAGCTATAATTGTCAGACAGGCTGACTTTATATGTCTAACTATGTTCATCTTCAAAAACAATAGTGAGTCGCCTCCACATTGGCTCCTTGTATTCATCTCTCCCCCTCATAGTATATATGCAAAAAAAGGGGGGGTTTGGTGGAGAGGGTTTGTGGAGAGATATATACCGAACCATGATTAAAAGTATAATAGATTTATTTGACATACAAAATATTGGTAAAATTCATAAATATCATTGTTACATACATAGATGGTTACTGACAATCCCAGTTTGAACAGCATAATTCATCCAATAGTACTGAATGGACGGTACGTGATGGCAGGGCTACCTCCAGCCACCCACCTCGTGCCAGCCCTACTCCATGTCGACCCACCTCCAGGTACTTGATATAGGTGAGTACCTGATGCCTGTTCCAGGTGTGCGCTGCATACACACAGGGAGAATCCCGACAATGGGTCTCTCCCACCCTCTATAGGCATGATATCAAGATGGGCACGCCCAAATGAATGATATACAGTAACTACATGCATAATTTCCATTTGATAGATGAATCGAATCCCCTGAAGAAGCTTGAATGCGAAACGCGTAGGGCTAAATCGTTCTGAGACGATTATCTGGAGATACACATTGATAGACACACCTTGGAGAAATGTTATAATGAATGGATCATTTGGAAGGAATCATGGCTGATATGTATCAGAATTTTATCAATTTATGTACTATTGGATGAATTATGCTGTTCAAACTGGGATTCTCAGTAACCATCTATGTATGTAACAATGATATTTATGAATTTTACCAATATTTTGTATGTCAAATAAATCTATTATACTTTTAATCATGGTTCGGTATATATCTCTCCACAAACCCTCTCCACAAACCCCCCCCTTTTTTTGCATATGTTCATCTTCATTACATGGTGGATTGAGGGCAATAGAAGTTTACACAATAAAGATAAGGTTATTTGTGTTTGCATTTAAGCTCAGGGGAAGTGTTAAGGACACTGCATTTTTGGCAAGATCCACAAGTATTTTCTGTATGTAGCCACCACATCTAAGGACTGGTAGGCTGCAATATATGACAGTTTTGGATTTGGAATAGATACACTTAATAAAGTAATCTCTGGTCATAAAACAATGCTAGATTTCACCAGAAGGTGAAATTTAAACATTTTATATCAAGTTCAGGTAAAACCTGATATATATATATTTAGAAGGGCAACTCTAATTCACTAATACATTGAAGAGGTCACAAGCAGGTGAGCCTTCCTGGAAATGTCCTTGAGGAACTCTTTGCACCTCAAACAATGAAACAAAAATCACAGATATAGTTATAATTCCTAATTTAATTTCACTAATCAACAATACTGAGCAGTAAAATAGATGTGTAATATTAATAGACTGATGCTGCCGAAATCTCTACACTACATTCTGATGAAATCTTGTTATGTGTCTGCACATATCTTCTGCCTGTCTGTGGACTCCTCATGGGGAATTCCTAGGTTTTCCAGGGTTATTCTGTATGTTTTCATTCTGCAATGTGGACTTTTCCCTGTTAACTATGCCTGAATCAGCTTCAGCAGGTATTTTCCAGATGGCAATCACATTAACAAGTCTATTAAATATAACAGAACAAATAGCAAAGGCTAGCCTTCCTTCATTGCTTTATGAGTTACTAACCTTAAAAAAACATTGGCATGTCAGATGTTTAAGCATTTAATATAAATATCCTTTATTCAGGACTCAATAGGCAGTAAAGCAAATACAAGCATTACATCTCCAGAGCATATACCTTAAACAACAGGTCAGCAATGGCAGATCTCAAATGTTGGCCAAAACAGGTTCTCTTTTATGAATTAGCTTGACACTTTCCAAATTTCTTTAGCTGGCCCTTCTGAGCTTTGTTGTCCTGCAAAATGATCTATAGTCTTAGTTAAAACACTAGCAAACATTTTGGAGACTTGTAAAGAATCTAATTTTTATTGGTTTAAATTTAATTATGGTCTACATTTTCTATGCTTTCTCATGGCCTCATGGGACAGCAACATATAAATATTTAAGTTTAAATAGTTTATAGCAAAGTTTTATCTTTGTAAATCACTTGTTTTAATAACACACAGTAGTTCGAAAAAAACATAATTTAATAAAATGTACCCCAGGCTCCCAAATTATTAGCAAATACATGTTTATGGGTTTATTTTCCCCTTAACTTTTCAGAAAATAATATATTTTTTTTATTTCATGTGGCATTTACTTTAACTAAACAACAATTATATATGTGTAAATAGTGAGCAAACACAAAAGCAAGAAGCCAAAAAATATATAAATAATTGCTTTTAAATGTATTTCAATTATTAAGTATGTTGCAATCCTTTACATATGGACTTAGTTCTGAAAAATAAGACAAATAAAATAAACATGTTGCTCATGGCAAATCAAACATAACTAGTTCACAAGATAATTTTTATGCAGTTTTGCTATGTTTTAGAGTATGGTCCTGTTTCCAAAGATAAGCTATCTGTGATTAATTAATTTCAGGTATTTATATAGCGCCAACAACTGACAGCACTTTACACACTGCACGTTCACATCAGTTCCTGTCCTCAAGGAGCTTACAACCTAAGGTTCCTATCTTATATGCTTACATACATGGCCGATTAAAACTGGAGCCAATTAACCTACCAGAATGTCATTGGAGTGTGGGTGGAAACCCATCAAGGCACAGGGAGAACATGCAAACCCCATGCAGATAGTGTCCTGACCGAGTGAAAAGGCATAAGTCAGACACTGGCAAATGGTTTACAAATAAAGATGTTTGGTAAGTAGAGGTGCACTGACATTTTTTAAATAATTGTTTTAACATTTTATTTTTTTGCTGGCATTTTTTTTTTTTACTTTACTGTAGGGGGCTTTTAGACCACTGATATTTCACTTTTAAAATAGAAAAAGAGATTGAGGACACAGAGTCCTCAATCTCTTTTTCTGCAGCCCCTGTTATGAATGAACAGGAAGCCTCTATACTGAGTGCTCCTGACCATTAATAAACTATGGCGATAGTATCAGTTACTATGTCCACAATCATGAATGAACAGGAAGTGATATAGAGCAGGTGGTGCAAGGAGGAGAGCTTGCCTCCTGTGACAGCTGACAGCACTTTCCTCCCTGAACCGCCGACTCGGAATCCTGTAACAGCTGACAGCTGTTTATTCCCCGCATTGCTCTTAAACCTGAGTTGCTTCTCACAGGAGGCAAAGCGGGGTGGTGCAGAAGGAGAGCTCAGCCTCTTGTGATAACACTAACAGTGCTCTCCTCCCGCCCCTCTTTGCCCCCTGAAAGTTTATCTCCTCCTTGCTGGGTGCTGCTCTGTATCCCCACCAATCCCTGCAGCCTCTGCTGACACAGCCAGGGGGGAGAAGCAGGATTCAGAGGACATTGAGCAGTGCCCAGCGAGGAGGAGAGAAACTAGAGATGCACCGCATTTTCCACCCAAAAATTGTACTTTAGGCATTTTGCCCAAAGTACCATTTGCGGCTGAAAATTTTCGGTTGCCGAAAATTTGGTGCATCCCTAGTGGTAGGACATTGGTTCATTCATGAAAGTTTTAAAACCTGCCATGCTGCAACTTGTGACTTTGCTGATGCCAACAGTGCACTCATGGTGAAACTCTTTCTTCTGTTTCCACTCTTATCATTCAGAGATATACTAAGAAGTTAAAACAAATCTGTACCCTGGCAGTAACCTTCTAGTCCTCCCCTTGTGCTCAATATTAGTGATGTAACGCAGTTTCGGTGATGATTGTGATGCTTATCGGTATGTTAATCATTTATTTTTATGTTTGTTACTTTTGTTGTTCCATACAACTCTGCTCCTGTAATTACTGCACCAAAGCTTGACTTGTTTTGTATTATTGGAAAATTTTCAATAAAAATGACATGCTAAAAAAACAAAAAACAAATCTGCACCCAACAGCAAACACTCCTGTTAGCCTGAAGCACTTGGCATTACAGCATAGAGTAGCCCTACATGGCCATTCCTTGCCTAAGTGCCACATTGGGCCATTGAAGTAAATGTTGAACTGGGCTATGTATGGTTCCTCTAAGGGGAGACTTTCACGGGCATTTTAAATCACATCTTTAGACAAACAGCTAATAGTTGAAGCACATATATAGGAAAGCATTTTAGTCACTAGTGATGCACTGATACGGTTTTTTTTCAGTATTGTGTATGAGTACCAATATTTTTTTTCAGTACACGCCAATACCGAATACCGATACCAGAAATCCCACTAAGGAAACCAGGTGACATGTAATGACTCACCGCCTGGCTTCCCATCACCAGGTGACGAGGAAGCATGAAGCCGGCTTTGTGGCCAATCAGGAAGCCCAGGGGGTGGGAAATGACTCTCCGCCTGGCTTCCTGATTTGCAAGCTTCCCACCCAACAAGGAGCCGGACGGCGAGTCATTACATGCTGCCTGGCCTCCTGATTGGCCACAAAGCCGGCTCCATGCTCCCTCGTCACAAAGTAAATATTATATATTTACGTTCCTAAAAATATTTTGGAAACTTTTTTTTTTTTAGTCCTGACCACAATAAATTAAAATAGCAAATATAAACAGTAGTTTACTTTCTCTTTAATAAGCAACATAACTGAATAACTGCTGCAAGAGATTAATTTGCAAGAACAATATATACCTGAAGTATAAATTATTTTCTATTGACAAAGCTTTGATCATAGATGTATATGTACAAATGCACAATTACAAGGCTCTGCTGCCAATAAGAAAGAAGCATGCCTGTTCTGTGCACATATACAGTCGAAAACTCTGAATAGAGAAAAGTTTTAAAACACATACACATATGTTTGTCTCAACAGGGCTGCACAAGCATTCCGCTTTACCTTATGACCCGCTTATCTCTCCCTATTTTTCTTGGGAACTGTGACCATGCTAAATCCCTTGAAAATGCCTCGATACTAATAGTGACAGTGACCATTAGCTGCCTAAGTATTCTTTGTCATTTCACCCACTTAGGGTTAATGTCTGCATAGCTGTTTCATTACAAAACATACTTTTTGTCCTTGTATAGTTAGCCCGAAGCAGAGTTGGTTCTTCCAGTAGTGTTCCCATGCCCTGGCAGTCCAATGATTTATAGCTCTGTTTAAGTAAAGGCCACAACGACTCCCAGCACAGCCATTTGTCTCTTTCTAATTTCTTAAAGGCACAGAAACAAATATTGCTGGTAGCTTCCTGTGAAATGGACATAAATCTCTGAAATTAGAATACTGAAATAAGCAGCTATTGTCTCCAGCTATGTCAGAATAGTTCAAAGAATATTCAGGAACTGGTTAGCATGATTCCAAAACAATAATCCTTAATGCTGTGATAAACTGATTCTATGTCAGTAAAGCATTGTAATGACATTCATACAAGCAGAGACAAGAGTATTAATTAGTAATGCATTAAACGCATAACATAGTTAGTTAACATGCACCTTATAATATCAAATCATGGAATAAAATTATTAATAACATATTTCTCCAAACACTGGTGCTGTGATTAAGTCAGTTATTTTATGCAGTGAAACTTAAAGTTGTCTACAATGTTCTTATTGCTAGATTGAGCAGGACTTTCAGTAGGTCTCTGAGCATTTCAAAAAGATTTCAGCCTTTTACCAACCCATGCTGTTGGAGGAGGGGTGGAAAAGATGTGTAAATGATTCACGGGTGTGAGCTCGGAGCGGTGGCTCCTTTACAACACACTCAGGGACCATGGGGAACAGAAGTAGCCACCACTCCAACAGGATGGACAGTGTCAGCACCATTTCAGAGATGATTTGAGGATGTACAGCTGAGTGATACACAAATAGGATACATTTTTGTTAACTGTTAAGGTACTAGAATGCATTTTTTAGATTTAACTCCTGCTTTTAGTGTCACTATAAGAGTGATCCAAGAGATGCATAATTATATTGCATCGCTAGAGTGCATACTTAGTCTACTGTGAGACTTTGAGGGGAGAAATAAAATAATTTCTGGTCTGTAGTTGCATTACTTGCTGTATTCAGGTAATGCCAGGATAGAAAACACAATAATACACTGCTCCCTGTATGCAGTGATGGATGAATCTTTACAAATGCTACAATGGTGCCTCGGGAGAAAACATCTGAATTTGCTTTGCCAAAAATATACTTTTTAATCCACTCAACTTACAGGGAACTATTTAAGGGGTCCATTGGACCTCTTACTAATGCACTTGGTTACACTGCACTTTGGATTGATACGTTCCTGGATATGTTACATCACAGAGGTTAAGAATGACAGCATCTCAATACCCTGCACACCCTGCAGCAAAATTACAGTGCTATCCCAAATGGACTCTGCACACAAGAAGATCAGTAAGTAGAAACAACAAGGGGAGTAAGGAGTTACGCTATAAACAGACTATAATATGTGATCTATATCAGTCTCCAGGGTTTCCGTAGACTAATTCAAAAAAGAAGGTTCCCCAAACAAAGAAATCCCTATATTGGAGCTGATCTGGTAAACAGGTGACACAAAATGGTAATAATGAATAAAAGCTATATTTAATGACAAATAAAGAAAAATACACATAGAATCCAATATAACAAGACATCTAAAAACAAGTAAAAATACATCCCCTTGAAATTCCACTTATAGTAATACGAGTGATAATCTAGAAAACCACCTCAGTGGTAAATAGTCACTAGTATATACACATTGATGTGTTTAACCTCCCTGGCGGTATTCCCGAGTCTGGCTCGGGGTGAATTTTCCATAATAGGAGCGGTAACCCCGAGCCAGATTCGGGGCTGCACAGAAAAGTGACACTCACCTTGTCCCTGCGATCCCGTGGCGTCCTCTGCTGTACACAGCTCGAAAATGAAACTAAGTAATCCGGGGGTTGTTTCCAGCATGTGCGGCCGCACAGCAAAGTGAATAAAGACACACTGGGCTGAAAGGTGGATAGTGGGATGGAGCAACCTCAGCCCACAAGCTGTTCTCAATCTCGGTTCAGTTTCCTACAGATTTCACTGCAGTTATGAGATAACAGCGGTTAAAGGGTTTTCGTTCCGTCCTGTCCTGTCAATCGACAATGAGAAAGTTGTTTCCTTCACTCGACCGTGGGTGAGGTAAAGCGGGTATCCAAGGGGAGTCTGAAACACACGCTGACCCTAAGTATGAGGGTCAGTAAGTATGAGGATTGGAAACAAGGAAACCTAACTATGTATGTATAGTTCACACATGGACTGATAAGGGGCCTGAGGCTTCCTTATCAGTCCAAGTGAATGAGTTTGCCCAGCAGAGTGATTCAGCAATCTATGTGATTATCTGGTTGCCCCGCGTCATAATGATTTTCTATGCATATGGGTTCAGATGAACCAATTCACTCATTATTACTCATATATTATTCAGTGCTAAGTTTTTTTTTTTTTAAATTTACAATTTTTATTTTGAAGGTTACATATAGAAAATACAAAACTTATGACATCATTTGAGGTATCCAGCGCAGTCGATATTTAGCTAAAGACAATTATACATACTTTGTTTTATTGTTCTAGTAAAGCGTAGAAGGTAGGATATTCCTACCTTCTACGTCTGCCATCTGTATATCGTACTTATACAGCAAATAACATTTCGTACTAGCTGTTCTTATCCAAACCGTGCTATCTGGCACATTCCTTTCAGTTATGATGTCTCAACAATTAACCAAACATCTTTATAAAATTGCTAAAACATAGCAGAGAAAAAAGAGAAGAAAAGAGAGTGAATGTAGGTAAATAAGTATCTTCCAGGTCAGCAATTTGTATGGACTTCATAAGCAACCCACACCAGGGCCAGTCTCCAGGTTTGATCCGCGCATCTCCCTCTATCCGGCTTTAGTTAGTCACGTACAGAGAGTGTACGCTTTTCGTAAGATGAATTCCCAGATATTTAATTTTATCACTTTTCCAGCTAGAGGGGAACATGGTTTGTAGGATTATCAATTTTGCTGGGGATATATTTAATGGGAGGACTTCGGTTTTTTCCTATGTTCAGTTTATAGCCCGACACCATGGAGTAGCTATGGAGTTCTGACTGTAGTGTCGGCCGTGACCGTTGAGGGGTCGTGACAGAAAGAATGACGTCGTCCGCGAACAAGGCTAGTTTAAATTGCTTTGTACCTATCTGTACTCCCCCAATTTGCGCAGGTGGAGAGCCTTGCTGGAGACATGTATCCAGAGACAAGGTCTGATGACTTGGGGGAGTCTGTCTAGTCAAGCCCCTGGCTTTTGGGCCCCTCTGCGGCCTAGGCGTAATGTGCCGTGACTGGGCCCCTGCTTTCGGGGTCGAAACCGGGGGGGGTGTCCGGGAGTGGTATCGGGTCTTCCGGACTCATGGATAGGGCCTCCATTCCCCTTCCCTCATAATCTGGTGCGGGTGGCCCATCCGTCTCTATCTGGGCAGGTGACGGCCATATCGTGGCTTTCCCTTCCCCAGCCCACGTACTCACTCCCTCCTCCGATTCGCCCCCCGAGGGGGATCCGTCCCTGGGTGACATCTGGGATCCGGATGAGGCAGTGGAGAGAGACCGCGACAGGTCCGAACCCTCCTGCAGAGGCTGAGAGTGTGCTGCAGCTTTCGTCCCTCCACGCGGGGTCCCGTGATCCGGCGGCACCATTTTAGCTGACAAGGTCTCCTGTGGGTCGCTCGGATCAAAGAACGATTTGATCATTTTCGGCGTATTTTTTTCCAGCTTTGGCGGCTGCTGTGACTTGGAGGACCTGCGGGGTCCATATTTGCCCATGTCGGCTAGTCGGTATGGCTGCTAGGCTGCAGGCTTAAGTGGTTCCAGCGGAGCTACTAGAAAGCACGTCTGGTTCAGGCGGCCATCAAACCACGCCCCCCCTCAGTGCTAAGTTTTATCATTTACTGTAGTTGGCCTTTCAATATAGAAAAACCTCAACTAGCTGGAAGAATAAGCTAATAAATTATAATGACTGAATTTTGGATTATAATGTAAAAGCTGCCTTTCTTGGTTGATTTGTAGTTTTGGTACAACTTAAAGTGACATTAAACCCTCAGATTTTTAAGCATAAAACAATACTGTGATGTGCGCCTTACTGTAATCCATGGTTGTTTCCCTTCTCTTTGCTGCTCTTCCTTTTAAATCTGTATCTGTTCTCATGCTGGGCAGAACTTCTGTTTTGCAGCAGACTGCCTGGTCTCAGGAATGGATACACGGTGTCTGTGTATAGGCTTGTAACCTGAGCCAGCACTACAGGAAGAGGTACTCAGCTGAAAAGGAAAGTTCTCCCCCAGTATGAGAAGACATGAGGATTTAAAAGGAAGAGCATCAAAGAGAAGGGAAACAACCATGGATTACAGTAAGGCACTCATTACAGTATTGTTTTATGTTAAAAAATCTGAGGGTTTAATGTCACTTTAAGGATACTCATAATTAGCATTTTACTTGAACCAGCAGAGACTTTCCCAGGAAAAATAAATCTCACCTCCATAACAGATTATGGCCTCCTGTCTTCGATATACAGTGTATGGCCTGACAGTAAGACTAGCATCAACAAATGTCTTCTGTGTTCACCACACTGGTGATATATAACTGATCCCCCCTGTCACAAAATTATTGAACACAGAGACTTCATTAAAAGTCATGTTCATTTTGTGGATCAATTAACTGAGTTGAGGTGAGCCAGACTCCAGATTCCATGGACTGTAATTTGGTAATGACTGCACAGGTCCTCGTTAAGGTGCAGCTAGACCTAGCAGGGGCAGTGTGTGTGTGCTGGAGGCACATGGGGGCCAAACCAGTGGAGTGTGTGTGCTGGAGGCACACAAGGCCCAAGCCAGTAGAGAGTTGTGGGTGTGCAGGAAGCACAGTCGAGGAAGGCTGGGAAAGGTTGAGAGGGTTGGTGACACCCAAGGGACCTGTAGAAGAGACTGAAAGAAAGTCAGGGGTGAGCAGTGTGAGCACAGGAGTGTGATGACATGTTTGGAGCTGAGGAAAGCTGCTGAGCAATAGGAAGGACTGTATTTACAGAGAAATACAGTAAAGTACTAAGACTAATATGTCTGGAATGTATGGGACAGCCAGATGTCGGTGAGACAGAAATATGATGTTTTGGTGAAAGTCAAATGAACTGTTATGTTTCCTTATGCTGAAGAAAAACTAATTATTTTGTGAAGTACATGGATTGTTGGTCTTTGAGTGAATAAAGACTGTCCTTTTATGTTAAAGTTGGCTTCAGGAGTGGCCACTTAGCACTCATCATTGTGCTACAGTCCCCAAACTACCACAACACCTTAACATTGGGCAACCCCTGAAAACTCTCTTCGGGGAAACCCATGCCGCTTCTACCTAACAACTGAACTATTACTTTCTCAAACAACTCATCCCACACAGCTACCACCTTTTGTATCACTTGCACTTCCCATTTAGATTTTAAGCTCTCACAAGCAGTGATCACCTAGCCCTCTTGTCTTGAATTGTATTGTAACTGTATGGTCTACCCTTTATATTGTAAAGCGCTGTGCAAACTATTGGTGCTATACAAATCCTGTATAAAAATATTATGTTACTATAATGACAAAAGTTGTTTGCAGTCTTTTTTACACTGCATCTTTCATGAAAATAATACCTGGTTACCATGCGATGAAGGTTCTTGGTTATGCACTTACCTTTATAGGGTGACAACTTTCTCTCAATTAAGCACCTGCATTGTTACCCTGTCACTTACACCCCTGGTGTAAGCAGCTGTAACAGCAACCATTGCACTGGCATGGTTCACCGTTGTCACCATCAGCAAGCCAGCTCAGATGTGTGTAGCCAATGCTGAGTGCATATAGACTGGAAGTGGCTAAAAGAAGCTAGTGGACACAAGAAGCACTGAGATGTAAATATGGATTAAAAAAATGGCATACTTTTTTTATGACATAACCACATTGCAATTGTTTATACTACACAGTACTTAAGCATAATAAATGTCATCCAGTCATGGTTTAGATCTATATATATATAAACAGATTTACTAAAAGTCAGTCTTTCAAATCCATAGTTCCATCTACACTGAAAGCAAGTGGTATTTTAAAGCTATCAACCCTTGAATGAACTGGCTGGCACTAAATGTAGTTTCCTTGTTTGGACTTTGTTTCGTTATTTTAATATTTATTAAAATACTGCAAATGTGAAATCATTACAACATTATCAGATCAAGAATCTGAATTACATTTCTTTTAGAATTTATCCTGTAAAATAAAAAGTGAAAAATATATTTATTGTCAAAGGAGTTAATAAGTTCAATGAGGTCACACATGTGTTAATGACGATTATATGTAACGGTTTTGAGTCAAGTGAGTTTGCTCTCCTGCTTCTTGATCTCAGGCTGGCTCCCAGCAATGAAATGGGTTTCTATGAGAGTTTATGTCAGATTTAATCTTGGTTACAAAGGAAGCTGAATTCATTATCATGCTTTCCCTGTTGCTAACTGCACCTGTGCTGACCCTTCTATTTCCTTGGGTCACATGGCAGTATCATTTGATGTCTTTTATAATGGTCTATGGGCATCCACCAAAGACTCTTTCTGTCTTTCAGCCACAGGCACAAAGTCTCAGAGGAAGTGACTGCAAACTTTAATGTTGACTTTTACTGGGAAAATATCAGCTTTTCTAATCAGCCTGCAGGTGAACCTATTCATCAAATGAAGGTTTAGCCACTGGCAGTGCATGCTTTTATTCTACGGTGTGACTAAATGATTGGTTATCCAATGCAAAATGACCAACAAGCAGAAAAATTAAAATTCACAAAAACAAATTGTCTTTATATTTGACTTGCAGTAAAAAAATATCCAGTAACCAAGGTTGTCAATTTGCTATTTAATGAATGTTCAGTGTGTTTAATTTCCTATTTACTCATTTTAACTATTGATCTTCAATATTAGAGAGGAGCGCCATCAGACCTAGATATACCACATTCACATGTTTGCAAACTGGACCCTGGTTCCATAGCCATGTTCTGGTATTTCTCTGAAGACTGGCTGTGGTACCTACCTTCAAGTTTAGCAGAAAAACTGCATTGAACTGCTTGATGCAGCTATAGACTAGATGGCATACTAATTCCTACAATGTGACATCACAGCACAATATAGCATACTCTTACTATATTAATCAAGCAGCAAGGCAAGAATGTATCCCTACACATGTGTCTTTATAAGGAACGTCTCACATTAATGTAGTTCATGTGTAATGAATTTCACAGCATGTAGGTTCCCTAATTGTAGGTAGGTATTTTGTCCAAAACAAAAGACTGTAAATGGATTAAGCACTAGGTACCTGTATATAGCGAGTTTTTGGCACAACACGCTTTCAAACATCTGGGACTGGAGAGTGATTAGTGAGCTCCAGGACCATGCACTCAGTTTCATTTTTTTATTTGAGCATTTAAAGGCACAAGAACTGTTAGTATATTCTGTTCAAGTGCTGGGATCCTGGCATGAATCTCTCAGCACAGAAGAGTTGGGGGTGAGGTGAATATGAAGACAAGCAGATAAAGTTACATTAGAAGGGAGTAGTGTTATTATTGAGGTTACAAGTATTGTAATTCTGAGGTGTAACATGAGGAGTCCAGTAACTTTTGCCGCTATTTAAACATTGCGGTATCCAGTATAGTTTTATTATTCAACCATAGAATAAAAAACGTGAGTTTAATGCCATTTATTATGCACAAGCCATAATGATTATTTGAAGTAAAGGACATCAGTGAACTCATTGTTAATATGCACAAAAAAAGGTGTTCTGAGGGTTACTGTGATATGAATCCAAGTGAAAATTATATTTAGCAGGAATGATCAAGAGTAAGTAAGTACCATTCTGTTATAAAGATATGTGCAAAAAGTGGTGTTACAAATAACAAACACTTAGATTGTACCTGTAGATTTTCTTTTCAAAAGTTAACATTTTTTTTTCTTTTTAACCTAAAGGTGTTTTTTTGTAACTTTATGCAAGAAATGAATAGTTAGAGTTTGATCTAAACTATCGTGTTTGTAATCTACCTAAACATTTTATATTCATCTTTATCTGCAATGCTTGAATCATCTTAATTTAAAATCTTTACTTTTAGACTATCACTTCTATATATTTCCTCAGGAATGTTATTCTAAAGTGTCATAATATTCCACACTTGCACTTTGAAGTGTTAAGTGTGATGATCTAATTGCAGATACTTTTGGTGTCATGATTCTTTATTATTTTAACACCTGGACTCTATGACTTGTATTTTAATCATATTATAGCTGTTGGTTGATCTTTTGTTCTTGTCAAAAATACCGTATGTTTCTTTATGTAGATTGCTTTATAAGGTTGTATTCTTTAAGTTTACAAAACCCTGCTGAACATCCATGCATTATAGTAGAACATAAGCAATAAACCATTCCAAAGTGCAATGTCTTAATGCCTATCATTCCCATCATTCTGTAGTTTGCTTGTATTGACATGTAATGTTTGATTATTATCTAATCTTCATATCAAGTCATTATCTTGGATTGCAATAAAGCCAGAAATATAATTCACAGGGAGATACAAAATTAACAGTAGCTGCTCTGATCAATCATCTCAATTATATATTAGGATTTTGGGCCACCTCCCAAATTTGGAAAACTGAGAGGAAACTGTTGAGTCCTCCATTTATATGCTATTTAACCAGCTTAAACTGAACTTCCAGTATTAGTAAATAATGTCTAAACACAAGATTTAGGTGTGGTTTTTTTTCCAATGAGTATGTATTAAAGTTTTCAAAACACACACATACTATGATTCACCAAATATAAAAATACACAATGAATACAGCATCCAATTCCCACAAAATAAATACACATAAATAAATATCACATTTAACAATTCATAAGACATCAGGCCCAATACAACTATTACAAATTAATTGTTTATATATTTATATAAAAAAACCCAGGTATAAACACTTTGTGTGAAAGAAAGGAGATAGAGAGGGAGAGAGAAAACAAAATGTTTATATATCTTATAAAGAAAAATGTGTAAAATATATGTACATTATAGATCAGTGAATACCTACAGTGTATGTGAGTAAAATTCTTACAATGTGTGTTAAATATGTGTTTAACTTTAAATGTATTGATGGTTGACGGGCTCTTTGATGGGAAAACTGCAATCACGACCATCAAAACTCAACGACCTGCAGTGCAAGATGGCTGCAGGATAGGCCAACCTGGGGAACAGACAAGGCCAAAGACTGCAATATACTGTAACATTTTATCTTTTATCAGTTGAGTTAATGGTATTTTTCATTATTTGTAATTCTGTATTGTGTATTTTTCAATGCTACTATGGTGCAAGATTTAAATCGCATATATAAGTAGTTTCCTTGCGGTCATCACAAATGAATTTTAACATGCCCAGTGCCAGACATTTGGAGATCTCGCCAAGCTCTGATCATTCAATTATGAGTCTAAAGTGCTGGGACTCTTTATTTTAGGTCAAAAGATCAAGCCCATAGCACTAAATGGCATTACCAGTCCTTGCATCACATTCAGGCAATGGCAATTAGCGAGCATTATTTGCCTACAACAGATTAATAACTTGATAGAATTACATTTAAAAAGTTATTTAATTGTCTCTTTGCCATTAGATTAATTATATTATGTGTTTGCCTTGTTAATATACTATAGCCATAGGTTGTCCCTGAATAGCTTTATCAATTTATTAGCCCAAATTCAGACTTAGGTGGAGATCACTGTTTTAAGGCCTCCACTAAGGGGTAATGAACATTTTGAACATCAGAGTGCTTATTATCACATATAAAATATTTCGATTTAAAATAGAATTTAAAATGTAAGTTTTTTTCCACAAAAACATAAATTGGGGAAAACTGAATTAGAATTATGATGACTACATTTAAAAATAAAATGTATTATTACTGTTTGTAAAAATAACAGGAAAATAAACTAAATGATGTACTGAAATTGTTTTGATCACATAAGCTCATTTTTAATTAATATGCTTTAATCAGTTAGGCAAATAATATGCTTTGTGAAGTACATTAAGAAAATCCAGTAATTTATTTTAAAAGGCCAAATTTTATAATTCACTGTAATATACCAGGTATACTGTAATTCTGAAAATTTAGTTACTAGCTGTGATTTAGAAGCAACATTTCAGAAAACATGAAGTATGTTTGTCTACAAGATCATGCTCAGGACAATGGAAAAAAGGACTGCAAATGAGACTCTGAAGATCTGGAACAGATTTCCGTGGTGCTAGGCTCTAGAACCCAGGTGCCCAACTGTGGGTCGAAGGCCACATGTGGGCCTTTGGAGCTTATTGTGTGCTCCTCAGGCCCCAGCAGCCAGTAGTCAGGGATCTCTTTTGTAGGTGCTTGCTCAGGGACAATGAAAAAATATGGGTTGACTGGTCTTTTAAGGTAGATGTAAATCCTTACTGAATGTACTGAAGGTAGCAAAATGCTGTGTTTTTGTAGAATTTTGAGGTTTGTGGATGGAAAGCTTTCACAGCTTAATGCTGATGATGTCCAGCAGCTTCTTTACAGTCTGTCCTGGTCTACATGCGCTACAGTCATGGGTTTTTTCATAGAGCATATTTTCTAATTGTTGCTGGCAGTAATTGATTGTTTTATAGCCTGTCCCTGTGCATATGCACTGCAGTGATAACTGGCATGTGTTTTTTCACAGGGCACATTTCCTAATTGTTGCTGGCTGCAATTGTTTTGTAATTGTTAACGTGCATCAGCATGGAAGTTTAGAGTTACCCTTGGGAGACCAATGGCAGGGTGATTCACCGGCAAGAGATTGCTGGAGCCAGGGGCAGAGCATTGTCAACCCATCACACAAAGAGCCCAAGCAATGATATTTCAGCGTCAACAGCTGTTATTTTCATGAAAGCTATCCATTAAAATAGAAATAGTGTTTCCTAGTGTGATATTATTTATGTATTTTTTTATTTGAATTGCAGTGCTGGGGCCTATTACTTATGTGCCCTGCCTGTGTGCACAGATCTGCACACCAAAAAAATCCTTTTCATGACCAATATCTGGCTACAACAACTGCACCATTTTCAATAAAAAATAAATGCAAGTGCTGTATCATCTGTGGAGTCTAGATTCTTGTAGAAGTGTACTCTTTGTCTATAGTACATTTCACCCAATTCTCCCTCATTAAAAATGTCCTGTTGGCAAAAGCACAGAGCTACCTTTATCGAGGCCAAAGGGAAAATCAGAAAAAAGGCTTTATCGTCTCTGTAATGGTCCTTTATAATAAAGTAAATGTCTTCAATACTCCTATACTCGGAGTGGACTGGCTCCACACCAAACAACATTTCACCAATGACTGTTGCACCTGGAATCCCCTGAAGGCTACAGTCATAATCTGTGAATTATTGAGCAAGCACTGGAATTCTCGCCAGATCATGGTATTTCCTATACTTTACTCCTTGTTATTTCTTTGGAACACTCTCTGGGAATGCTGTGTCTTTCTGAAGACGCTTTCTAATCACTCGGGAAAGTATTAATAACCCTATTACACTTCATACTCTTTATTCTAACCAGACGGTTATCCGTGTCTTTAAAATGAATGTTTATTCTTCTGATATGTCCATTTTTCCCTTCCTTGGTACATATGTTGTGTCCTTACAGACTATACACTACTAACTCTATATTTGCTATGCCTAACTCTTTCTTTTGCAAGTTTGTGAATTTTTGGCTCATTTCTAACCTTACAGCTGTTTACTAATTGCTTGCTGCCATCTGGAGCTGCACTGTCTAGTCATGTACAATATTTGTAGCTATTGTCTCTTAGACAGCTGTCACCGGAACAGGTGACACTGGGAAATTTCCCCTTACCTCTTGTTTTGTTGACAACTGTAACATTTTGGATTTCCGATCACTGTCTATCGTTGTGAGGGTGGTCACCAGGACAAACAAAGAAGGCAAATCTTGACCACAGACAGAAGTATAAACCTGACAGAGGACCTAACCCCTCCTTACTCTATCCCCCAAAAAGTTTAGGATATATATAAACTTTAATAGTTATTCTGATGAAAGTACACTATGAAATCCCCATGGTAAATGGAAATTAAACCAGAAAGCCAGAAATTAAAGTGGAACTTCAGTTAATTGTTTTTAGACCTCCCCAACCCTATAAAAAATAATAAACTACTTACCCTCTCCATGCTCTAGCACTGTCTTCAATGGCCCACAATTAGCAATGCTTCTGGGGCAGAATGACAGTCATATGATTTTCCCATCTCCAGTGAGCCCAGCCTGTTATTTACATTCCCCTTTCCGGGAACTGCATCATGCAGGCTGGACCCACAGTACTCCAGGAGAATGCCTGCCCTCTGCCTTCGGTGTAAGAAGACAAACGGCCATGGTGTCACTGGACTGGCAATAAGACTGCAGGAAAAAGATATGTATCGTTTTTTTTTAAAATAAAAAATACACGGAGGATGTTGGGTTAAAATGCCTGAAGTCCTGTTTTAATAAATTTTCCCTAAAACTAGTGTGCCTATTAAAGGGTGTTATGTCTCTCATGTAGTAGCATTTTGTTATTGGTGATGACATTGTCAAAGAATCTAAGCAATTGCCTGAAAACATTACAGTTTGCACTAGATGTCCTTGTCAAGTGAACATTAATATGGTTCTCTTACAGATAAGCATTTGATGATCACCAGCAGAAGAAAACGAGTCCTTTTTATAATTACCGATGTTTTGCTGACAGCCTCACATGCTTTTCTCTCTTGTCTCTCTCACGTACTTTTGCTCTCTCAGTCAGTCACTTGATGCAGCCACACAGGGGGTAATGGCCTGTCCTTTGGTTTTAATGACCTTTTAAGCTGCAGTGTGACAAAGGTTAATGGCGCGCCTCATGTATTACACATTGTGTAGCTCATAGTCAGCCCCAGAAAAGGTTATCCATCAGCATTATGCAGCCCTGCTGACAAAATATTTTGAAGCTCAGTTTAGAAGTCACAAAGTTTATATAGAAAGATCAGCAATTCATCTTAGACAGAGATTTCCATGTTTTCTCTCTGTAATACACTATATATATCACAATTCATTGACAAAAATAGAATAGCACAGGCAGGTCAGATTGTAAAAAAATTAAAAAAAAATTGTATTTCAGATCTTTGTAAATGAAAATGTGAACTGTTTAAACTTTTTCTCGTATGAAGATTTCTGTCTGATGTAAGATAGTATATTATGTAAACAACAAGAGGTCTGGAGTAGGAGTAGTGCGCTGCTCTTCACCTGGTGGGATTTAAGCTTCAATTGCAGCCTCTCAGTCTCTTCATACCTGTATTTTCAAACAATTACAGTATTGTACTCCTGTGCTTAGCATCAATTCAAACAGACGATGTCTAATTTAAATGGCGTCATAAAAGTGATTAGAATTCTTAAAGGATATTTAAACTAAAAAATGTAAGGTATATACATTAGCAGCCTATGCGGACGATTTAATCTTCTTCATTTCCCATCCTTTGACCTCCCTACCATCGCTCGTGCAGGCCTTTGACACATATGGGGATCTCTCTAATTTCTTACTTAACCCTACTAAATCGGAGTAACATTACTCTACCTCCCGGTGTCTTGGATCAGGTGAGGATATCCTTTCCTTTTAGGTGGACGACAAAATATTTTAAATACATAGGTACTCACATTACGGCTGATTTGAATCAGTTGTTTGCCGAGAACTTTGCCCCCTTATTAGTTAGGATCAAGCAGCACTTGACTCACTGGCATGACTTATACATAAGCAGTGAGTGGATATGGAGTTGTCGGAAAACCGGGCTCCACTTACGGGCTTCTGTGGCTCTCCTCCCCATTACCCCCAGAGATCTCGCATCCTAAGATTGCTCCGTCCATAACAGCAGCTTGGATTTCCTTTTGGACTTACAATATTTCTCCCTTCTTGTCCCCGATGACCCCTGGTCGGAGATCCGGACTTTCCTCCGGGGTTAGATAATAGTCATGTTCGTCGCCTATTGTCCGCACGCAAATTCTGTTTGCTGGACTTTATTTTGAAACATTCGTGCATGTCTCAGGACTCTATTTGGAATTTACTCTCTCTGCAGCTGGATAGGTGGATTGCGTTCCAGCTCCGACATTTTCTTGTCTCTGTGCCCGAGGTGCAGGAGCTGTCTCAGAGGTTAACGAAGTTTAAGTCTGTTTCTCGCTAGGGAGTACTGATTCGCCATTCTCTCTCTATAATTTACAAGCTTCTTTGCTTGCCACCTTTGAGCTTGTGCCCTTCATTTATTTAGAAGTGGGAGTTGAGTAGATCCTTTACAGATCAAAAGAGGAGCACGATCTTGTCCCTTGCCCATAGATCATCCATGGCGAGTAAGTACCAAGAGCAGGGATATAAGATATTGGCCTGCTGGTACAGAGTCCTTTCTGTTTTACATAAAATTGACAGATCGATCGCTCCTACTTGGAGATTTAACCAGGCCCCTGGCACCACGTCCCACATTTTTTGGCATTGTTCCATTATGCGTCCTTTCTCGGATTCTGTGAGGGCGGTGATTAATGGATTTATGATCATGGCTTTGCCTAATAACTCTGTGGTTTTCCTTTTGCATATGACCTACTCCCCAATTAAACAGTACAAAAAATTGCACATTGAATGCAACAAGATCCTGCATTCCGTTGTTGTGGAGACAGTCTAGAGCCCATACAGTGGGGATGTGGTTCTCTGTGCTGGACGATATCTACCATATGAAAGACGTGACTGCATAATACTGAGGAGCGGATCCGCTCAACCTGGATGCTGTGGTTTCATTTTAAAATTACCCCTGATTACTCACAGGGGGTGGGGCCCGCTTCCCCTTCCTACCTGACTTCTGGTTGAATAGGCTGCCTGCTGTCTGCAACACTCACCCCAGGGGTAACAACGTTAATGGACCACAGCTTACTCCTCTCCGTCGACCATGACAGGTGTCTGAGTAGGGGGAACCCGCTCCTGAAAAGGGTTCGCTCGGAAAGGCTTCAGGAGGGAGACATGGAAGGTGGGATGAATCCGTAGCTCCGAGGGGAGAGAGAGGGTCACAGCATTTTCATTCACGACCTTCTCGATGGCGTAGGGTCCAATCTGCTGAATTTTCGGGTAGGGGTTCTCAGCTTCAGGTTCTTGGTGGAAAGCCATACGAAGTCGCCTTCCTGGAACTGAGGGGGAGGCCGACGTCTGAGGTCGTAGTACTTCTTTTGGCGTTCCTGGGCCGACTGTATATTAGTTTTGATAGCTTCAATGCCCTGCTGTATACGAGTCACATAACTGTCAGACGTGGGATTGTTGGAGCGTATGACCGCAGATGGGAGCGGAACTGGATGGAATCCGTAGTTGGCAAAGAACGGTGTCTGTCTAGTGGAAGAGTTGACAGCATTGTTGTAGGAGAATTCCGCTAGAGCCAGGAGGTCCATCCAATCGTTCTGTAGGTGGGTGCAATAACACCGGATGAACTGCTCGAGGCATTGGTTCACCCGTTCCGTCATCCCATTTGTTTGGGGATGGTAGGCACTCGAGAGCCGGTGGTCGATTTGCAGCTTCTGACAAAGGGCTCTCCAGAATCTTGAGACAAACTGCGTTCCCCGGTCCGTGATGATGCGGGACGGAACGCCATGTAGTTTGAAAACCGATATGAGAAACGCGTCAGAGGTCTCCTGAGAGTTCGGTAAGCGGGGTAAGGGTACGAAATGCGCCATCTTTGTCAGGTGGTCAACGGCGACAAGCACAGTGTTGTGGTTCCGAGACGAGGGTAAATCAACGATGAAGTCTAGGGAGACAACCTCCCACGGCCTGCCAGGTATAGGGAGGTTGGACAGTAACCCGTAAGGAGGGTGTCTTCCATGTTTACAGGATGCACAAACATTACATGTGGTCACATAAGATGTCACAATTTCCCTCATCTTTGGCCACCAGAAGTATCTTCTCACGAGTTCCAGTGTCCTGTCGACCCCGAGGTGACCAGCGGCAGGGGAATCATGGAGGAGTTTAAGAATAGGGACATGCATTTCCGGGGGGACAAATAGTTTGTCATTTCGGTAGAGAAATCCTTCCTCATCCTGTACGAGATCGGATGGACGATCAATCGTCCCTTGTAATGCCAGTTTGAGCTGGCCCTTCAGGTCGACGGTGGAGGCCAATACTATCTCCGGCGGGACGATGAACGAGGTCACAGAGCTCTCTTTGGAGGGGTCACTGATCCTGGAAAGAGAGTCTGCCTTGCCATTCCTGGAACCGGGACGGTAGGTAATTACATAATTGAATAGATCAAAGAAGTAGCTCCATCGTACCTGGCGGGAGGACAGAGTTTTGGTTGTCTTCAAGTATTGCAAGTTTCGGTGGTCGGAATATATGACGATGGGGTGTAGGGCACCCTCCAGGAGGTGTCTCCAGTTTTCGAGGGAATTTTTTATGGCCAGCAACTCCTTCTCTCCTATAGGGTAGTTCCTCTCTGCACTGTTCAGTGTTCTGGAGTAAAACGCCACAGGATGTAACGGAGCAGAGAGGGATTCTTTTTGTGACAACACGGCCCCAATAGCCACTTCGGAGGCATCCACTTCAAGGACGTAGTGTGACGTTGGATTAGGTAGTTTGAGGATGGGAGCGGTGGTGAACCGTTGTTTTAGGTCATCGAAGGCTCTTTGAGCTGCTGCCGTCCAGGTGAATTTTAATTTGGTACTGGTGAGAGAGGAGAGTGGTTTGACTGTAGATGAGAAATTCCGTATAAACTTCCTGTAAAAATTTGCAAATCCCAGAAAGCGTTGCAACGTTCTCCTTGAACGGGGTATTGGCCAGTTTAGGATGCACTCAATTTTGGAGCGGTCCATACTTATGCCTTCAGGAGAGATGGCATACCCCAGGAAAGGCATAGTGGTTTTCTCGAAGGCACACTTCTCGAGTTTAGCATAGAGATGGTGTGCTCGAAGCCTGGACAGGACCCAGCGTACATGTTTTCGGTGTTCCTCGAGATTGTTTGAGTATATGAGGATGTCGTCGAGGTAGACTACTACACATATGTCCAGAAGATCCCTAAAGATGTCGTTTATAAAACACTGAAACGTAGCTGGGGCGTTGCTCAACCCGAAAGGCATGACTAGATATTCAAAGAGCCCATATCTGGTCCTGAAGGCAGTCTTCCACTCATCCCCAGGGCGCATGCGGACCAAGTTGTACGCACCTTTTAGGTCCAGTTTGGTGAAGATCTTGGCCATCTGTAAACGTTCGATGAGTTCTGGGATGAGTGGGAGGGGGTAGCGGTTTTTCACCGTTATTGCGTTAAGTGCTCTGTAGTCGATAATGGTTCTGATGCTGTTGTCCTTGTTGCGGACAAAGAATAGCCCAGCTCCTGCAGGAGAGGTGGAGGGTCGGATGAACCCTTTTTTGAGATTTTCTTCGAGGTAATCTTTGAGATGGTTCAGTTCTGGCTGGGAAAGGGGATATATCCTACCCACAGGAATACGGCTGCCCGGGAGTAGGTCAATAGGGCAGTCGTATGGTCTGTGGGGGGGAAGAGTGTCTGCCATCTTGATGCTGAAAACATCCTCGAATTCACGGTAAGGAAGGGGTAACCCTTCAGGGTGGATGTGCAGGATAGATGATAACGGATAACAGGTCTCTTTACAGTAACCGGAGTCCAGTTTCAACTTGTTTTCAGCCCATGAGAGGGTTGGTTGGTGGAGTCTTAACCAAGGGAGACCCAGTATGACTGGAAAAATAGGAGAAGGAATGACATCGAATGTGGTGCATTCCCGGTGGTTGTCCAGGGTGACCATAAGTAGTGGATGTGTTTGTAGTTGGATTGGTCCCGATGCCAATGAGGTTCCATCGATGAAGCTAACCGAGAGAGGTTGGAACTTTTTGCTGGTTGGGATACTGTTTTGTTTAACTAGCTGTGAGTCGATGAAGTTCCCACAGGCGCCGGTATCAACCATGGCGTCAATCTGGAGTCTTCTTTGATCCCACTGTAGGGATAAGGATATATATATATATAACATGTGGATTTTAGATGTGGAGAGTAAATTTTCGCAATGCGAAGGGTCTTACCTGCATTCTTCCTTCTATGCGCGCCTGCGCAGTGGCGCGGACGGAACTCGGTCCCGGCCGAGGAGAGGTACGAGTGTCACACTGTCGTGATGAATGGTGGGGCAAAGCTCTCAGAAATGGAATCCTTGCATTTGTTTCCTCTTTTTCCTTGTGTCTCTCTTTTGTCCTTTGTTTTGTGTCGTTTGTTCTACTGTAGTCTGGGAGATACCATGTATTTGTGTGGTTCCATTCTCTTCTCTTATGGGTTTGCATTGTCCTGCGGCCAAATGTTTGTTATGCCTTCAGTTTGAGAAGAGTCGGCATTTCCTATTACTTGTATAAGTGTATTCTATTTTGTTACATATACGAATCAGTTATGGGACAGTATTAGTGTACCTTTATTTCTCCAATATATATACAGTATATTGTATATATATATATATAGTAGATGGGAGCATTTTCAGTGATGAAAAAAGTCGCTGTGACCTTTTTTTATATGGACCTGTTGGTGTGTTTTGCGTACTGGGTGTGATCTTGTATTCGCTATGACTTTATAAGTATAGCTTTTATTATGTACAAAATTTGTTCTCCTTTATATGTTCTTCACAACGGTTGATATGTTGCCATGTCAGCGATTGTTATATCCCTTTTGTTTCACAGAGCTATGTAATGCTTTTTCCTTTATCCGAGTGTTACTGTTTTCTTGTTTCAATTAACGCAGAATTTTTTTTTTCAATGTAAGCTATTGCAGCTTACCAGTTCTTAGTTGTGGTGGCTGCACAATTTTTTCATTTTTTAAGCTTTCTTCTTTATTTTCACCTGGAAATCCTGCGAATAGCATACTTCCTGTCTCACTCCTCCATTGTATCTATGGAAAAGTTCCATAGCGACCCAATAACTTGGCCAAGCGACCCAAGTTATTACTCACATTCAGTATCAACAAACAAACAAAACCTGTCTCTCTTGCAAATTTATGTGTGTCTGAAAAAGTCCATTAAGATATATCGCAACACAAGGTTTAAAAATTATTTAAAGAAATTCCCTCTTGTCCAGTATGTGTTCAAACATTCTTCTGAATTACAAACCCTACTGAAGGGGGACATTTGAGCCCCAGAAACCCATTGGCTCTTTCTGACAATTTGTTTTTGGCAAATAAAGATTTGCTGGACTTTCAAAAAAAAAATTGACATTCTTATATTCTATTGTCCTGTGCTCAACCAACAAATATTCAGGTCAGAGATAAATGTAACAAAAAAGCAATGTACTCTCAAGGTAATCTAGACCTGGGGAAGAGAAGAAGGAATATTGTAGCATCACGCACCTTCCAGAAGTCAATTGGGTCAGTCCTAAAAATGTCAACAGTTAACCAGTTGACATCCGCGGTGTTAAACCCCCTTCCCATCCAGGCCATTTTTCAGTATTCAGCGCTGCGGTACTTTAACTGACATTTATTCCGTCATGCAGCGCTGTACTGAAATGAATTTTATACCCTTTTTTGGGGACAGATAGAGCTTTCTTTTGGTGGT
>NW_017306716.1:546285-559948 GCF_000935625.1 Nanorana parkeri | reverse complement strand
GGTTTTTTTTACTACGGGCGGACGGCAAGAGGTTAAAGTGACACTAAACTCAGGATTTATTTACTAAAAATGCATTCAAGTACCTTAACCATTAACATAAATGTATCATACTTGTGCTGTAGATCCTCAAATCATCTCTGAATTGGTTCTGACACTGTCCTTCCTTCTGGACGGTGGTTACTTTTGTTCCCCATGGTCCCAGTGTGTGTTGTAAAGTAGCCATCGCTCCAAGCTCACTCCTGTGAAAGGACTATAATTTCAATACAAATTAGCTTACTAGACATGAGATTATCCTGAAATGTTCCCTTTAAAGGGTAAAATGCTTACCAACCCCACTCTGAAAACATTAGTTGCTTGGTCATCAGAGTTACAATTCTGACTCCAGAAAGGAGCAAGAAATTATCTGAATTGTTGTTATGCTTCACTGAGCGATGTAAGCAATAAGTGTGATGCTTCTGTAAATTCTACTATGCAATCAATACATAAATAAATTTGATGAAGACCTAAACTGCAAATCTACTGATAATACCTTGTATCTGGGTCTGGGTTACTGTCATAAGATGTGAATGATTCGACCTGCTGTCCCCTACACTTTGGGAGTTTTGCAGTAGAAAATAGTTACAGATTGTCCCACCAGGACATGTTGAGCACCATTGACGTCCACCCTGGGGCATTAAAGGAAGAGTCAGTGGTTGACATGTGGCCTCAACTCTACAGCTACTTTTCGCTAGGTATACCTTTATTTTTAACAAATGATGGACAGCGATGTGTAGAGAGACAGTGGGGAATTGGACTTGTGGGATTTTCCTAGTAACTGTTATTGAATTTTAAGCATAGTACACTAGGCATTGGATCAAAAGTGTTATAGGTATACATATGCAAACTGTTACCCAACCCTTGTGTATTTATAAAAAAATACAAAAATTCAGGAAGCATTGCAAAGATCCACATCGGTCTAGTAATTATAATATAATATTTAAAAATCAGTAAAATGATCTATGCAATAATTAAATTACATTAAATAGAGAAACGTAGTATTACATTGACAGAAAACAGTATTACATTGACAAAAAGAAAAATCTCAAGTATAGTATACAGAGCACTCATATAATAAAAAGTATACAAATATTGAAGTGATACCTTCCATTTGCTGTTTCTATGTTTAGTACACAGAACTGTCTTAATAAAAGAATTGTACTCAGTGCAATGCAGTAATGCATTTTATATTTAGAAAACCATTTATTTTGCTGAAGACAGATATGAACCCCATTTCTGATGTGTCTACATTTAAACCAGAATGGAAGTTTTTTTTTTTATTTTGGCTGAACTCTATGGACACATCTTTTCTTTCAACCTAACTTTACAACTATGTAAGAAATGTGGAGCTACTCAACATGCATTCAAGCGGATGACGTATTGGGGGAAAACGGGTCAGTGGTCCATTCCTCAGTCGGCTTTTGTGTGAGCTTTGGGAATAGGAAGGCACACATCTTGTCAGCCTAGCTAGGTGTTGCATTTGCAGCCTCCTTCTCAGGTAGACAATGAATTCCATGAGTTAGCACTTATCATGAATTGTGATAAATGTGAAATTTAACCCCTGCCAGTGCAGAAATTCTCTTCATTGTCCCAGATCACTCTTCTATTAATGCTAATAATATTAAAACTATTCAGAAATTGTGTACAAATCTAAATATTATATTTTTATCTTTTTAGAACCTAAATTGTGCTTTATTTGGTTTAGAAAAAAGGGCAAGGCAGACAGTAGGTTATTTCTAATTTTTTTTTTTTTTTTTTAAATTCTTTATTATACACCGTCCAAGGCAAACCTTCAATGGGAAATTTACCTTCCCCCATTTCCATTTGAACCCACTGCTTACTCCCTCGGTTGCACGACCAGTCCACGACTCGGGCTAATTTTTACTTTTGTAGCATTTGCTTTTATTCTATATGTCTGTATTTGCAGGACAATAATTCTTAAAGAGGAATGGAATTTTGATACTTCTGGTCTCCTTTCTGTGGCGAAGGGGTACATTCTGCGCAGTGCTGGACAAATAATAAAAGCACACTACTAAAACTGATGGGTAAGAATAGTTAATTAAGGCAGACCTAAACCCACTCACAAAAATCTTATATACACTATAACATTTTATAAAGTAAAACGTTGAAAGGATATTTCCAATCCATTTAAATCTGCAGCTTTCTTTTAAAAAATACCCGGTGATCCTGACTTGAAGATTCTTGTTCAGACGATTTCATGGTGTGACAACTGGCTCCGAATAGTGCTCCCGCATTTTCAAATGTGTCCTTGCTGGAGACTACAAGTGGCCATACTGACATAAATTGTTCAGGCATGGTCCACCATTGCAATTATCAGGAAGCTTGTCCATAGCAATGATGTGCTGCTAATGCTAGAACAATGCATGTTTCTATCCCAAATGGACATTGGACTAGGAGCTAGGATTTGATTGCCTCTGATTTTCTCTAAAATTCCTAAAGCTAGGGATGAGCTTAGGTTCAGACCAACCCTGAACCTGAGATCCTCTGAACCTGGAAGGAGCATCTCCTAAACACAAAAGGATGCCCCTTGCATACCACCCAATCAGTTGTAGGTGTGAAATTCCCCATCCAGAGCTTGACCTAAGCAAAGGGGTGGAGAGCAATGACGTTGCTGACATTATAAGACTAAATGGCTATATTAGGTAAATAATATTTACCTAATATGGCCCTGTGGCTATATAATGTAAATGACAACGGAACAAGCAACCCACTTGGTCAGTTGTAGGGTGGGGAATGCCCTGACCCGCTGTTAATTGGGTGGGGAGAACCTTCTAGATGCAAATGAATGCAGATCCGGACCGGGTTTGGCCTGGCCACAGGTTCACCAAAGTGGTAGTTGGCAATGACATTTCAACTTGACCAGAGTAGGGTTTGTTTGTTCCATCCTTTGACCAGGGCATTCTTGTCAAGGGGTAAGGTGAGATGTTTTAAGTGCCATCTTCTAGCCTCAGCTAGTTTTCTGCTAGTATGGGTACTGGGAAATCTGTACCCATTTACTTTTTTTTCACTGTCCATACTAGCAAAATTGGCCACAGTTACAAGCAAGTGTATGTAAATCTGCAGTCAACAGCGAGGACCTCGATGTAAAAAAGTTTATTTCCACAGGTTCTGACATGTTTTGCAAAGACGGTTAATCACAGAGATTCTATGAATAAACCTTTTGGAAAAACTTGTCATAGCCTGTGGATCTTGTTTTGCTTGTCACGTTTTAGATTCCTGGTGTGCCATACTCCCTGATACCCCGACTGTGTAACTCTGTCAGAAGCGATGGAACCAGAAGAAAGTGAATATAGCAAATGTTTACGCCAATAATCAGACAGCACTGATGTTGGAGTAAAAACAGGAACTGCTTTATTTAACAAAATGCACAGAATTTATACCCCACAAAATCAATTAAGAGCTTGATCACATTATCCTAAACAATGTCCGGCTACATAGGAATACAGTGAGCAGAGACATCCATATAACATCACAATAGTCCTTAATCAGATAAGAGCTTGACCACTTTATCTTCAACAATGCCCACTCCAGACATCCTGGTGTTTACATAGAAATACACTGAGTAGAGACATCCATATTACATAATAATAGTCCTTTTGGGGTGATCCCTGCTGGTCCCTGCCGCTCCACAGTTCCATAAGAGTCCGACTGGATACCCGGTTAGGTGGAGATGGTATATCCAGGCAAAGTGGAATGCTGGATGGGCAAAGAAGTCAAATAGTGACAAGCTCTCTCTGGAGAAAGTAGGAAAACAGGCTAAAAATACAGCAAACAGAGTTCTCTAGGGTAGTAAATCCCTGCAGCCCTATCTATTTTTTACATCGAGGTTCTGGCTGTTTACTGAGGCGATAACTAGTGACGGCCGTGGCATGCCTCTCAGCTAACACCTGGCTTTCTGGATGGGACTGATGAGTTTGGGCATTTCAATATGAGCGGTGTCCTTTTCACAAAGTTTTCTATTTAAGTGGGGCTTACTGTAATACCTGGGTCTTGTCGCTGGGAATAAGTGGGGTGACACTGTAAGAGAAGCCTCAGCTTGATCCGATGTGTCCATCCACCTGTGTGTGAATGCCTCTCATTATATTATCCTAATGATGCTATAGATAGGTGTAAAAACATATAGTAAGGTAATGCAAAGGTAAAAAATGGTATACAAAATGCATGATAGACAATTAGCAACTCCTGTATATTTACCAGAACTGTTTGCAGTATATTACACCTAATTACTTGCCATGGATTGCTGCTCTTTCTATGCTTTCTGATTTTTAAAAATTCATATTAATGAATTAATTTCCTCAAACAAATTCAGAACAACCTTGGCCAGCTTAGTCTCTTTATGATACTTCTCTTGGTGCCGCTGATGGATATGTAGCCTTGCAGAATTAATTATACAAATAATGCTATAATTGCTTGTATTTAAATCTATTGGAAAATGTTAAAGCTTTCAGTTACCATATTTCTATATTCACTGTTTCAACTACATTATGCCAGAAATGTATTTTTACCCAATTTTCTTGTTTTGAAACATTTTCTCCCGGGACCACCTGTCATCCTTTTTCTCCATAATAAAGATGAGCATCAGTCACAGATGAATTAAAACAGGAGACAACTACAATTGCATCTATTCCGTGAGAATCTGCAAACCTTAAATAGTTTTAAATTTGCTTTTCTATGGCATAAGTGCTATCTTACACAATTTTTTTTTCATACCCAACTGGCTAAACATTTAATGTAGAAACAAGTTTTCTGAAAAAGTTGCCCAGTCTGTTACATGTGTCTGACTTTAGAACAATAGATATTAAACTCAATTATTTTGGTGTATCTTGTATGTATCTTGAACTGTTAAAGTAAACATAGAAGCTGCAATATGCAAATAGCATACAACTGCTGTGGTCCCCTGCTCTGGCCTCCCCTCACAATTCACTATTGTGTAGTGAAATCACCCATCTCAGTAATGAATCAATAGAAAGTCACAGAAAGCTGGAGGTTGTAAGCCAGAGCAGATGACCATAAAAGCTGTTTACATATCAAAACAACAGGAGTACTCTACTGAGAGTCAGACATATTCTGTTATTAGATTTATCTATACTTCAATATAAACACTGGCGGGCTTGAATGTAACCGTCAAACTTATTGTTTTAACCCTTCCTTTCCTCCAAGCCCCCATTTGCCAATCTTCTACTATCTGTTCCAAAACTTCTCTGGCGCTAATGATTCTTCTCAGTCAGGCCGGCAAACGACCACTACAATCTCCATTTAATCCACTAGAGAATTTGTTTTCCATTTTTGCTTGACTATTTAAATAAAGAAAAGTGAGGGCAGGAATGTTATCCTCTTTCCATAGATGCTAGTTGCCTGGATAATGTCAGAGCACAATGAAAACCAGACAATCAAAAGGTGCTAGTTAAAATATTTATTAAGAACAGTGTCCACAGGAGCAAGCAGAATTATAAACCGGAACAAGCCAGAGTCAGGAGCCGGAGTGGGTAGTCCTCCAAGCCAGATCAGGAACACAGAGATCAGTGTCATCAGGCACAAGCCAGGAGCAGGAGCCAGGAAATCAGCGTTGTTAGGAACAAGCCAGGAGCAGGAGCCAGAGGAGAACGTCAGCCTGGATCGGGTCATACACAGAATCAGGATACTCAGAGCAGCAGGAATGCACCAGCAGGAAGACCATGCAACGGCAAGGTCAGACTGAACAGAGTGGTTTATATATAGTGAGTGGGGTGACATCATCACTCAGAGACAGGAAACTCCCATCTGGCTCTCTCAGATGATGCTCTTCTGTCTGGCCATAAGAGGGAGCCTGGGAGTAGTGAGCAACGTTCCAGAGTCTGCTCAGGCAAAGAAGGAAACACAGGTGAGTATACCTGACAGATATATAGCTAACTCACTGGCTTCAATAAGTTCTAAACAAGTATGCAGATTCAGGGGAAATAAAAACTGTTTCATGTTAGAGGAACAAGGTAAAAAGAAAAAATAGGGGAGGAATTTTGGTAATTCCTGGACATACACTTACAATGTGACCCTTCAGGAGCGATTTAAAGCCTATTGTACCATCTTAACCCATCAAAAATAATGTTGCCTTCCCCACTGACTCCAATGCATTTTGGGAAAATATGCAAAGTTCTTTGAAATGTTCCAATTGTTGCTGACATTCTGGCAACATAAAAGCTTCCAATTTTCTTAAACTCTTCTAACCGCTAGGACACTGTACTGCAAAAGCTAATCTTACACTAAATTATTTATACTATGCAGGCACAATGAAGGGAATTTATTAGAATTGGAGCAGACAGAATTTGGAGCAGCTGATTTGTTACTATGCACAACTGTTCCAGATTTTGTCTGCTCCAGCTTTAGTACATTTTCCCCAAGGAGATAAGTGCTGCTAATGGCTACATTGAAACATGGCAAATGGCAACAGTATCAAATAATAGCACTCAAACAAGGTTACATTTTAAATATATTGATGTCACTTTTATCATATACAGATACAGTATAAAGCATACAAAATATACAAATGGTTTTTAATTAATCGGCAAGATTGTTATGTTCACATAATGTTACTTTATACACCAAATATTATATACTGTATAATAAGTATTAGAAAGCAACAGATAGCTCAATGCACACTCAATGAGAGAAAAAATGCAGTTTCTAATGTTTGTTTCTGATCTTTTAAATGGATAATACAATCTGACTGCAACCTCAGCATGCACAGTGCAGGAGTTGTCAAAAGAGTTGCAAGTATAGTAATCATTCTATTGTGCCAACGGAAATTCAAGGACTAATGCACAGATTCTCACCATAACCTTGCCTATCTCCTCTTGACAATCTAATTGGCATACTTCACTTCATATTTGATTACAAATTCTGTTCTTATGAAGATCTGAGATATATGTACTGGGTAGCAAATAAATTATATTCGATCTTTGGGGCCTGAACCAGATGAATATTGATATTTTTCTGTTATAAATAGGTACATGGGTCAATACCTCTCCTTACATGCAAACCTTTGTCTTCATCAATATGTTTCATTATTTCTGTCTGCTTACCTGATATACATTTTTTGTTGTTATTCCCTTGTCATATTTTTGAAGAGTGACTTGAGGACAAAATCACTGCCATACAAATCATGGGAATATTGTAAATAGATTTATCTCAGTATCCCGCAAGGTTTTATCATATATATATATAATATTGCTCCTGTAGCCACCCTGCCTTAAGCAGGACAGCAGCTCCTTCCTGGTGAGCGCCACACTTCTCCCATAGTTTATTTTTTATTTATTCAGGCCTGAAGTCAAATTAAAAATGAACTGAGTAAATATGAAATACTGCATAATAAAATTATGTAGTCTTGTATCTATCCAGGAGGTGGAGCTCTGATCTCCTTTTCACTTCTGATGCATTGTATCACTTTTACGTATGCTGAAATTCTTTGGAGCGCTATGGTTTCTAGAGATAAGAGGCTAAATTTATGTAAATGTAATCTCCACTGCAGTGAAGTTTTAGCGAAATTAGTCTATAACTGTCAGGGTTTCTCACCCTTCCTTGCCCAGTTGAGCTGCAGCCTGTCTTCTGTTGCATTGTGCCTGATCATGTTTGTTCCTCTTTGGCGCCCTCTTATGAACAAACCCGTAAATATCATCATTCTGCAACATCTGGCAAACTTATGACAACTCCCTGTCTCAGAGTCATGATGCAACACCGGTTCACTATTTAATCATCAGCTGGTCCATTTAGTCATCTCACTTGCATGTGTTTAGATCTACCGAGTGCTTTGCTGTTGTTCCTGTTCTCTGGCTCTGGCTGATTGATCTCCTGGTTCCTGACTCCAGCTATTAGTTATGTTCATCCTGCTCTCGGTGTTCCCTAACCTGGTTCAGCTGATTACCCACTTTGACATCTGACCTCTGACTTTGCACCGATGATATGCTGAACTTTCTCCATTGTTTTTTGCCATTTTTGCATATTATTATTTTCAATAAACTCAGTTTATATTTTAACCTGCACTTTAAGTTTCTGTCCAGTTCCTTGGTTCCCTGACAATAACTGCATTTTCCAGAAAATCTCGGGAGCCAAAATGCTCATCCATATATGAATGAGGGAGATTGAAGTTTTCCCTTAGGAGAAATTTTGGACAAGCATTGAATTCAATTGTTGTTAAAAATTTTGCTGCTCACCTTTGTAATTCTGTGACCTGATATTGCATAATCAACCTGATATTGCATAATCAACCCTGCTCTTGCATATCAGCAGCTTTCAAGACCACCTTATCACGCTGCAATTTTGTAATTTTTTTCCGGTTGATGGTGTTAATTTGATTTACCTGTGTCCTTGTTTTTTTATGTACCATGCTAAGAAAATATAAGAAACAAACAGCACTCACTCATCACCTGTGAGCAGTGGCTGGTCTTGTATCCCATCACTTTGCACCTAAACCCTGTGGTTAAGTTTGCTTGCTACAAGTGTTCACCTTTGCAGGTCAAAACTGATTACTGCAATGCATGAAACTTCCAACAGGCATATGAGGTCACCTTACTCTAGAGTAAAATGCTACAATGCACTGGGCAGTGCCTAAGCAAAGTATTACCTTAGTTCTTGATAGTGATATGCTATTCTGCTCTGTGAATCCTGACTAATATTATGATAATGAACATAGACTGTCTACTTTATCATGCTATGTGTCTTTTGTTGAGCTAATGACACAATTACAACTGCTAGGACACTACCTGTCCCTGCACTGCTATAAACATACTGCCTATAAAATATTCCTTTGCTTTAATGCCATCTGTGCTAACCTCTACTTGCTTACACAACCTACCTTTGTTTGTAGATGTGGAACTTTGCTGTAGCTGATACCAGACCCCCAACTACTGGCAATAGGGAAAACCAGGGATGCCATGACTTGGGAAGTCACAAAGCAAAAGCCAAAGCTCCTTGTGGGAGTCCCTGATTAAGACCACAAGAGGACAGTCAGATTTAAAATCTGATTTGCTGTTTCGTAAAAGGCTTATAGTATAATAAGCCCCATACATTTTAAGTATGTTTTCTTGGAACACCTTAAAAGGTTACTGGGTTTGGGGCAGCATAAGATGGTGAAAAATGTACAAATTAGAACCTCAGTCACACTAAGGATGGGTTCACACTGCTGCACTGTAACTGCATGGAAAAATGCAAATTTTATATTTTGGCGCACTATCTTGCCAATGCTCCCTAACACACCTTGTTAACACACATGTGCTGCAGTGCATCACAAAACACAGTAACACACTGCCGTGCATTGTGGTATGCTGTGTTAAAAATATAGTGCATATTAGTGTGGCAGGCAGTCCATATAAATAAATGGCTTGCCTTTACGCAATGCACATTAATGTACAGCCTGAGTGATCATTCAATCAAGGGCATTGAAAGAAGACTAGCATGAGTCATACCTGTAATCGTTTTTAATGTTTTTTTTTGTGGGACTATTTTCTCTCTGAAAACCAATCAGGGAAGGGGCATAGTATATCTTACACATATCATAATTTGCTTTATTCATTTATAATCCCTACCCCACAAACAGACTTTAGTGTCAGAGAACTGATTTTGCTACAGACAGAATTCCCAGAAACCAAATCTTGCATCTTTGCCATTACATATCAATTTATTGGGTATAATCTGTGCAAGTTTTGCTAGCCTGAAGCAGAGCTGTAATTGATATACACAGCTTCATGCCAGTATCTTTAGGTGCAAAGCTCTGAGGATTTGGCATGGCTGGTGCTGGTGCAGGACAAGGTGATTATACAGAATAAGGGATTAGTTTAGGGGTTATGTAAGTTAGTGTTAGGGTCGGGACTTTATAGGTTTAGTTTAAAGCTAAACTCAAAGCAAAGCGCTAAATGCAGACCCTTGGCTCATCCGTCATGTGGAGCTTTTATAATGGAGCCAGTTACTGAGTTGTAGCTATGGTGCTATGGTGCTATCTAGATTTGGTGACAGCATGGTCGAGAAAATGAGTGACATGATGGTGAGGGGTGGAGTGACATGCTGAGAAAGTTATTGTATCTCTTTTGTACGTTTTCTGATATTGTTGTTGTGTGCACCTATATCCACAGGATTGCATTATAGATTTTGTTTACTCTGTATAGCACTTTATACATTTATATGATCTATTTATATCTATATTTCTACGTATTTGTTTGTTCTAGGCTATAGAAATATGTACATTATGTAATGAATGTGTATTATTCAAGTTTAGAGCAGTATGGAGCACCTTTATATATAAATTGGCATTCCTTAGATTGCAACAAGATCTTATGACTTTGTAAAGATTTGTATGTGTTATGTACTGAAAGTGAGGTTGTATCCAACTCTCTCATTTCTACTATGATTCTGCTTTCTGAGAGAGGATTTTTGTGAATTGTTTTCAGCTGATCAGTGAGATTATGCCGGCAGCACTACAGATAAATGAGAGACATGGTTTGATCTTCTTTCCTTTATGCCTGTTTGGGGAGGTCCGGATTTGTGTATATAAGCTTGACATATTTGGAGTAGCTTTACTTCTATGACTAAGCTGAAGTGGTGAAATGCATTAGAGGCTGTTATTTTATATGGTGGAGTGATCCATGGTCTATACCTGTTTATTTATAAGACTCTATTTGCCTATGAAGACCTGTGGATTGTGGCTAATTTGAGAATAAGCTAAATGCATGGTTGAAATATACTGTACATGTTGGAGCTATTTTACCTGCCAACGAATTTGTAATATTATTTAGTCAGTCTTGAGAGTTACACAGCCTTACCAGACACTGGAGCCAGGTCAGTCATTAAGGATGAGCTTTAGTGACCTAATTGACCAAATACGGTCATGACCATGTTTGGTCAATTACATCACCCATAATTTTTGTATTACAATTACATCACCCAGCATCCCCAGCCAGTTTGTTTACAAACAGAAGGTGTCCAAGGATCCATAATTTTGCAGTGGTAGAGTTTCCTTTTTTTAAATTAATTTTTAATAAAGGACTTTTTCATGGTATGGGTGTCTTTATTTATTTTTAGTTATAAGGAATAGTCATGTAACCTGCATTTATTTCCTGGGGGAATATGTGAGGGTCTCCCCTATTAAAAAGGGGTCTTCCAGATTCTGATAAGTCCCCCCCAAAACCCCACATCTTCTAAGGGAACAGATTTACACAGACTGGATGGATTTACATTGTGGGATACAATGTAATGGTTAACGTTTAAAAATTTTAAAATGTAATTTTTTTTAAAGTGCGAGTGTTTTTATAATTGCCATTTTCCTGGGAATTAGTGTTAGGGGAACTCATTTACCCTGTACTCATTCCCCTGGTGAGTTGGATATCTGGGGGTCTCCTTGTTATAAAGGGGACTTCCAGACTCTGATAAGAACCCCCCCCACAAACCCCCTATGGGGATGAGGCCCCTGTGCCCTCAACATGGGGGCAAGGTGACTTGCAAGTAGGGATGGGCCGAGTGTTCGATTCGAATCGAACATCGGCAGTTCGAGCGCTCAAAGAGCGCCGAACTTTATGGGATGTTCGCGGTCTGTTCGACCATGTAAATTCCATAATACAAAATGCCCACTGAAGCTCTGATTGGGCAAAGTCAGGCACCTGACCACAACAGGTGCCAGACTTTGCCCAATCAGGGCTCAGCGGAGGAGGGGCCTGAAGGTATGGCTCCCAGCCTGCAGACGAAGTGGAGGCAGGGGGGCGGGGCAGAGGAGCCGCGGCCGGACTGAAGGAGAAAAGCCGACGGACCGCCGGAGAAGCGAGCAGACGGACCAGGGGACCGAAGGCCGGGACTGCGAGTGGACGGACCAGGGGACCGGAGGCCGGGACAGCAGCGGAGGTAAGGGGGCCAGTACACTGTATTTATTACATGTACCGGCAACTGTATGGAGGTCGAACATTCGACCCCCATACACTTGCATTGAGTTCGATTTCGTATTCAAACATTTCGGCCATTCGAATGTTCGAATACGAACCGAACAGGGGGGTGTTCGGCTCATCCCTACTTGCAAGCATGGGAAAGCTCATTCCTCCTTCCCAATAGTGAAAGCATGTGGCTCTATGTGATTCAAGAAGGAAGGGAGGCTGCCCTCCCTTTCTTGACCAGGCTGCATGCTGATTTTCTTTTTTACCCTAAAATTCACTGCAGGCTAGCGTTACTGCTGTGAAATGTTAAATAACAAATCCTGGATTGGTTTATTGGAGTGCTACCATTGATTAATGACAGATCCTTGGCTGGCTGCTGTTTGTAAGCAAACCAGCCAGGGATGCTGGGTGACATATTTGGTCAGTGATATTACCCAGTATCCCCAGACAATTTGTTTACAAACAGCAGCCAGCTGGGGATCTGTCATTCTGCGTCAGCAGTACACTGGGCAACATTGCTGGGATCTGTGTATTTTCAGTGTTAGCCTTCAAGCTCAATTAAAAGGCAATCTCCCCTCTAAGCAGTAATTTTCGTTTTAAGTGTTAGGTTTAGGTGTTACGTTTAGTTTAAGTGTTATGGGCTAAGTGTTAAGGCATAGTGTAAATGATTGTGTGCCAATAGCAGACCAATTTGGGACACCTCCACAGCAGGTGTAGTATATCTCCCTGAGCTTTGTTACACTTAGGGCAGCAACGGTCATTCCGTAGCCCCATGGAGCCCAGTAGAGTAGCTTCGAAGTGGATCTTTAGGATTTTATGCAAGTGTCAAGGAGATAGTATGTTTACTATGTACACAATAATGGGTGAACAGAAAGTGATGTAGTGATGTAGATCACTTCCTATTTATTCATAACATAGTAACTCATACTATGTCCAATTATTTGCAAACATTCAGCAAACATTAATTGACTGATCAATGGCTGCTTGTGCTTGCTCTCCATCCTGGTTTAGCTGTCACAGGAGGCTCAGCAGGCGGTACAGGGAGAAGAGCTTGGTCTATTTTGACAGCTGACTCCTCCTCCTCACCACTGGCTCGGCCTCCTGTGACAGCTAACAGCGGTCTCCACCGCAACACTGCTCTCCATCCTAATCTGTGACATGAGCCTCCTGTGACATCACGGCTCACATCGCTCTCCTCCCCACACCGCTTGGTCTCCTAACAGTTTCTCTCCTGTGCTGTGTCAGGGGGGACACAGAGCAGCGCCCAGCGAGGAGGAGAGAAACCAGAGATGCACCGCAATTTCGGCAGAAAGATGGCACTTTCGTCATTTTGCCCAAAGTGTTATTTTCGTCCGATATGTTTCGGCGGCCAAAATTTCTGTGCATCCCTAGTTAAAACATTTGTTTTCTGTGTGCCCCTGCAGTGATTGCTGTGATCCAGTGTGGAAAGTGCCAGTCACCACAACTTGTGTGAACGAACCCTTAAGGATTCAAGGAGGGGGAAGGTAAGTGAGCACCTTAAAACCCATGCCATAAACCAAGCTTGACACTATCCTAGGGACACAAACATTGTTCCATACGAGATAAATCTTTTTTCTGTACTTTGTGAAATATAATTACACTCAAAAAGTGTTTTATTTTTAGTTTTGGATAGAGTGGGGAAGGATTAGATCCTCATTTTTTTTTGGGGGGGGGGGGGGGGGGGGTGCGGTTGTGGCCGTTCC
>NW_017306716.1:530354-545336 GCF_000935625.1 Nanorana parkeri | reverse complement strand
GTTTCCCTATAAAATGTTATGAAACATTTATTTTCACCCCAATTTTTTGGTATAATATAAAAGACGGGGTCACGTCGGGTAAATAGACACTAAATATGTCAACCTTTAAAATTGCGCGCGCCCGCGAAACCGCAGAAAACGCCCGCAACCAAAATTGGCCATAGGCGACACTTTAAACGTTTTTACCGCTCATCAGTTTAGTGTTATCAGTGATTGATGGCCCGAAAATTATTGCTCTCACTCCGACGTTCGCGGCGATATGTAACGTGCTGCATAATGGGTGCAATCGTCGTTTTCGTACATAGGCGCACCCGATGCATGTTTGCATGTTTTTGTGGGGGGGGGGGGGGCGGGGGGTTGCTGTCTTAGCCTCTCTCCCTGTTTAGGTAAAGGGTAAAACATTTTTTACATTTGTTACTCAGTATGTGTAGCATGTGCAGGCAAAACGTGTGTTTAGTATAGAGGTGGGCGGTATGAGCAGGAGAGGAGTGTGGATGGTATGACAGCAGGCAGTGGGTGCAGGAGAGAAGTTAAGACGGAATAACAGGGGGCAGTAGGAGTACATAGGGTATGACAACAGGAAGTATGTGCAGGAGAGAACAGTAGAAGTTTTAACAGAGGACAGTATGTGCAGGTGGTATTTAAAGTTTATGTAACCCTAACTATTACCTTCTTTTATTTACTCTCTTTTGATCTGTTAAATATATGATTAAAAGTGTTTTGTTATATCTGTTTGTGCAAAAAGTATCAGTACTGTCAGAAATTCAGTTAACCTGTGCTCTCTGCCTGTTCTGCACTGAAATCCCACATTGTTATCGGCCCTGCCCCGTTCACCTCTGTGAACTGCAGCATCTCCCTCTGTGCTATGGAGATGGAGAGGTTTTCTGCAGGCCTAACATATTCCCTGCCCTAGCGTGACAACCCAAAAACTCCATAGACACAGTACAGTGAATGAGAATTATCATATAAGGTAAAAAAGGCTGCAAAATTAAAACCAATGCAGCCAACACATCTAAGGAATGGTAAGCTGTATGTGTTGTAATTTTTGTACTTGGCGTGACATACACTTTAAAAACCAAGCTAAGACATGCCTTCTTGTTCAAAACAGTTTGCAGGAAATACAGTGTATACATTTCTGTTATTTTGTATATGTGGAAATCGTTTACTATACAGGGAAATTAGAACCACTGTTAAATATCATAATGGCTGTGTAAAAGAGTCTATCAGAAAATCCCGTAAATTTTTTTTTCTGAATATTTGCAGCCTTTGGGCCTGTTGGCCGCACCCCAACAACCACCTTGGCTGTGAAATGCTCACATAACACCTATATGACCTGCAAAGCCTTGGGGACATGAAGTGTCAAGTCCCCAGGTTCCATCAGCAGATGGTTGACACCTCAACAGCAGAATGTCACTTCTCAGTCATTAGTAAACAAAAGTGGTACAATGTCAGCTACAGAAGGCAGAATAACTTGTAACTTTATTAAAATGATTTGACAGAATGCAAAGAAAATATGTTACAAATTATAAATTATTATTATGTTTAATATTTTTTAATTTGAGAACATATTGAGTAAAAAGCAATTTCCTTCTGCTGTGTTGTATATATTTCCTTAGCGTTCTCATATACATTTAAGGTGACCATATTTGCTATATGTATGACAGCTAGTTACACTGTTTCATACCTGACTCCAAAAAGCAATCTGTGTGGGTGTAAAATTAATGCCAAACTGATTTGCATTTGAGAATGTTAATACTGAATGACGATCTGGACTTGCTAAAATGTAATCACTCCTACTTAATTGCTTAATTTTCACTTAATTGCTATTCCACTCTGGTTACTGTCATACAGCATACCGATAGAAACTTGTGTTCCAAGCATGGTTAAACTGTTGGTCATTACAGCCATTGGAAGGTTTAAATGACCAATCACATTGCAATACTTGAAAATACTACCCATTAGTTTTCCAGTATAATTAAACTACAGTGGAGTATATGTACCTCTGTATTGTAGCAGAGCATGTTGTAAGGAAAATGGTAGGAATTATTTTATTGGGTGTAGAATTGTATGATACCAGTTAAAGCAGTTTCCCTGTCCCATTAACAAATTGTCCTATTAAAATTCACTCCTACAAGAACAAAGTGCTTTTTTTAAAAAAAACTGGTGTTTACAAAGTTCACTGGCTTAATCTGAATTGGGGAAGTGGGGGCCAGTGGAGCGATTGGCAGAGGAGGGTGGCGGACACTGATCAGTTGAGTCTGGCAGCAGCATTTATGACAAGGGGGGATAGCCTGCTTAGTGGTAGGCCAACAAGGAGGGAGTTACAGTAGTGGAGGCGAGATTTTACAAGGGAGTGAATTAGAAGCTTTGCTGTATCATTTGTTAAGAAGGGAAGAATTTTAGAAATGTTACGGAGGTTGAGTTGGCAAGATTTGGTTAGTGATTGGATGTGGGGCTGAAAGGAGAGCTTAAAATCAAGGATTACTCTGAATACCCTGGCTTGACGGGAAGGGTTGATTGTAGTGCTGTTGCTTGTGATGGAGAAGTCGGAGGAGGGAACACGGAGAGGAGGAAATATTATAAGCTCAGTTTTGGACAGATTTAATTTGAGGAAGTGGTGTGACATCCATGTCTATATGTCAGTGAGTAGGTTAGTAATGCGTGTGGAGATAAAAGGGGTGAGCTAAGGGATAGAAAGATATTTTTTCGTCGTCAGCATAGAGATGGTAATGGAAACCACGGGAGGTTATTTACAGGGATACTCACACTAAGGTAAAGAATTTGGAGAAGGCTGGAGAAGTGAACAACCTAGACTAAAATAGCTGATTTGGAAAAATTCTCAAATTCAGCTCACTTTCCAGTTCAGCTATATTGTCCTAGATTGTTCACTTCTCCTGCTTCTACAAACTCTTCCCCCTTTTTTAAATAACACTGTTAGAGTTCCTTGATAAACAGATGACTACTAGAGAAAGCATATACAAACATGTGTATAAAGTACAGTAATACAAATAGGAGTTAGGAAGCAAGTAAAATATGGAGGTCATGTTAAAATTACTTTCACATGTTACAAATTGCTAAAAGCATATCTAAAGCATATCTAAATACCTAAGAATGAATGTGACAATTATACTCTCAAAACATACTACTGGAAACCAGAATGTGACATATACACACCAACCCTGCATAGAGATTTTCCAGCTCTGGCACAACAATCTAAGCATCAGCAGAATGAAAGCAATCCTCACTGGGGCAGGTTAACTCTTCACGGGGGCAGTTAATTCTTCACACACACACTCAGAAAGAAAATGCATTTAATCACCTTGACTGGGGCTTTTGCAAGCCACCCCCTCAGAAATTGGCATCCCTGAATCATCAATCAAACAATCAATCATTTTTCTCAAAACTCTCTTCACTGCAGAGAGATTTAACATCCTTCAAAACAGAAGAACAAACCCTCTTATCTTATCTCACAACTTTGTGCCTTACTTTTTAATCATGCCTTTCCTCAGACCCCTCCTTTTATCTGGCGTGGGAAATGGACCTAAACTGCATGTTTTTCTGAACAGGACATACAAAAAGCGTTCATCTTAACTCACATGGCTATTGTTGCCTCTGAGATACAGGAGAAGAGTTACAAAGGACTGACTTGATGGTATTGCTGTAATTCTCATCTGACGGTCCCTGGCCTGTGCTGGAGATGTGAACGGGATGTAGGCACCATGCTACACATCTAATAAAACACACACCTTAGAAAATGTCTTTATATTAAAAAAAACCCAAACAATATCCCACGATGTAGATCCAAATAGATCAAAATTAAGTCATCCAGCAAAGTAGATCCATCAATGATCAATATAAACTCTGCCCTGACAAACCGCTGACAAAAATATGATCCTCCGATGCTGTGCAATTGACACAAACACCGTGACCCATGCCGGACTCTGATTGCAACTGACCAATAATGGGACAGGATTATAGGTGTGGGTCATTGTGGGTTGTCGAGTCGTTGCTCATCATGATTGACAATGATCTACACTGCTGGATGATGGATTTTCACCATGGAATTTTGTAAATGGTGACAGTGAGTTTGTTTACTTTGTAACCAGGGGTTACTGATTTACGAAGGGGAAATGGATATCGCCCCCTCCTCACAGATCCCTACATTCTCTTGGGGACTGAATTTGGAGCTGAGGCCTTGTCCTTGTCAACATGGGGACATGATGCCTTGCCTGAGGGATGAGGCTTCCCCTTCCTTTTCTGGCCAGCCAATCTGCATGACTGGACAAGGGTCTGGTATGGGTTTGGATGAAGGTGACATTTTTTTCATGGGGTCCCCCTCAAAATCAATACCATACCCTTATCCAGGAGGCTGCAGGAGTTTTTTTTCAGGCTAAACCCTTATCTAGGCTAACAGAAGAAAACAAATGCAGCCTCCACATCACCAGGAATGCTAAGCTACAATCTATTACATTTCTGGTTTTGGATTTAGATACACTTTGACTTAAATGTGTACTTACTGAAAATATACTAAATTGTTCCATTAGTTTAAAGTAGAGTCCAGCATCACAAATTAGAGCTGCCATAAAACAGGGTAAACTTTCCCTAATATAATTACAATTTATAATAATGCATGCACATATATTCATCATTTTATAACATAAACTTTGTATTTTCACCTAGGAAGCAAATATTGCTTTTTCTTTTTACTGAAAATACATTGAATACAAGATTAGATCTACAACACCTTTATTTTGCTGTTTCACTGTGTTATTAAGATCACTAACTGTGTGGTTGGAGCATTAGACAGTAAAGCATTTGATATGGAAGCAGCAAGTGGCGAGCTTAAGTGATCTGCATATTAATGTAATATGGAAGAGGTCAACATGTAAGGTTTGCTGAGGCAGCTTGATGTGTTAGCCCCTAAAGGATTTGTGATGTATGTGTGTGGGGAGAGGACCCATTTAAGCTGCTCTCCAGACACAGCTCACAGCAAAACTACAGTCAACAGCAATTCTGTTTTTCTGCTTGATTGGATCTATCATGGACTCTGACCACAGGGGTAATTTGGTGTGTGGGATTTTGCTCAGAAGCATTTATTTTGCAAGTAATTGACCAAAAAATTAATTTTATTCAGGAGATTTGAACGCACTTGAAAATGAACAGTGTTTGAATCAGAACGAGAAAATACTTTTACCGTATAAGTATTGTTTGATTTGTAAGGATGAAAATTACTGTATTATTAAAAACAAAATGTTTCTGAGTATCTTTATTTCCTTTCAGCGTTACCCAACTCACATTAGTGCCAGCCTATCTAGAAAGGCTTCTCTGATTTCCAATGTATGTCAGGCTACATTTACCTTTCAGTAACTTTAAAAGTATTTAGAAATACTGGCCGTATAGCATAATATACAGCAACAGTATATGAAAAAATATTTTTTATCATTAAATAGCAGTACTTGAGCTGAAACCAAGTGTCAGGAAGCCAGAGCCAGAGTTGGAGCCAGGATTCTTTCACCGCGGTTTGCGAATGCGCGTGCACCTGGTGCAGCTAATAGAGCTGTATCAGGTGCAGCATCTCTACGCAAACGTGCGCGGTCGTGTACATGTGCACGCGGACGTGCCGACATATTGTTTAAGTTTTTGGCGCCCTCTGGGCTATACAAGGCTGTGACTAACAAACCTCCTTTGCTGTCAGATTTGTCAGCTTCCCTGTGTTCTTGCATCCTGTTCCTGAAGTGTTTTCTGTTATTTTGTCCCGGCTTGGCTTGACCCTTCTGCATCTCTCTAGTGATTTGACCCTCGGCTTGTTCCAGGTGATCCTCCTGCCTCATCCTCTTTACTGCGTTGCCTGCACATTGATCACCTCGGCCTGTCCCAACTATTCTGCTATCCTTGTCTGCTGGACCTGCAACCATCTCTGCTACTCCTGCTCATCGGATTCAGCTACTACTGGCACTCCTGCCCCTCTGTGCCCCGGTGCTCCTGTACCCATCCAGGTGCCCCAGGACCAGAGAAGTGAGAGAGGCCGCCCTCGACACATCAGACTCCCCTAAGGTACGTGACACCAAGTGACTTTTTCTAGTTGAAAAATGATGATGCCATGAGTCCACTGCTGTCAGGAGGAAGCATTTCCTTAGTCTCCTTTTCCCAATGATCAGACTAAAGCATTGTAACTTTGCAACGAGTCACACATTCATATAGTGCAACAGGGGCTGATCTGTTTTAGACATTAGTTAGCACAGCCAAAAACTGCACAAGCATCAGAATTTACATGATTATGTCATATCTGAGACATCATCTCAGGCTATGAAGTAGATGATGACCCTGCATGATGCCTGAAAAAAGATGGCACTGTCCTCCTGGGGAAAAAAAAAATCAGATCACTGTTAGGGGGAGTACTGTGATTTACAGTATGTGAGAGGTAATATGTACCAGTATTTTCTAATCATATACATTTTTATTGGTTTCATCACAGAAGACAATCGACAGTACACAACATAACAGTATTCGGTGCGTAGACCGTAGTATTGACAAGAGAACATGTGTTAGCATATGTTAAATATGGGTTATAGATCTGATAATGGGTGGTCATAGATCGAAATCTATTGTTCCGACAGGGTATCTAATGTGGGTACACAGTGGACCATGAGAAAAAGGAGAACATACATATTCCATATATATACTGCATTTGATCATATGGCATGTTAACCGTGTGGGATATCAGATAGATGGAAGAGTCAGCCAGTATGTCCTCCCTGAGGAATGCAGAGTAGGAGATGCTCGGGACTCGCTTCAATATAGCCGTAGGAGTATCAAAATCTATAACATGCCAGAGAATGAGGATCGCTAGGCTTTGTCTAGCTTTGTCTGTAGCCAGCCATTTAGATTCCCAGGTAACGGCACTACCGAACACAGACAAGACAACACAAGGTGGAGGGGACACACAACTAGAAGAGAGGATCAGAGGGTGGTTGGTGGGTCAGGTGCTAGAGAGGGGGGGGGTGAAGAGAGGAAGAAAAAGTGGGTCAGTCTGTACACAGGCGCAAGGGGACCGTGTATAAGGATGGGGTGGCAGAGTAGTTTAAAGAGAGCATAGGCGTCAGGGGATGCCCAGGGCCAAAAATTCATCTATCCACGGGGACCAGGTATTTTCAAATATGATCATTTTATCTTCAATTTGTGCAGTCCGTTTTTCAAGAGTCATAATCCAATTGACATGATTTATAACACTGGTTAGGCTTAGTGAAGATGTTAGCCAATTCTTCGCTATTTCCCTTTTGGTTGAGGTGCAGATATGCATGGAAAGTACCAGTATTTTCTATAATTACACAATACTTGTAACATGAAAATATATATCTGATACTAGGTCCACTTTTATTGATCCTATTATTGTGAAGTACCAGTGTCACAGGCATACAGGCTGGTGTCTGCATAGAATGGAGTCCCAATGCTAGACAGCTCTGATGCACTAGGCTGGAATATTTCTGCCTTTTGTTAAAACATACTGAAAAATGTATTGGCTGATATTTGCAGATACAGTATTTGCTAGCTATGACATATCTGGAAAGGGTCTTGATTTACATGGATCTGTTCATTCATCCCTATTAGGCATCCAAGATGTGAATCACAATAGTTTATCAATGGGAATTTATCAGTATAGTCAATATGCTCAAAAGGCTGTTACATTGAGTACCAGGAAAAATAAGCCTAGCAACCCTCTCCCAAGCAAGCTCTCTCTTCAGCCATTTTTAATTCTTTAAACCAACATTGGACTGCCCCCTACCTCTCCATCATCCCAGATAGCAAGCAATTGAGCTGCAAGTTTGAAAATGACTTGCTAAACTATTGCAGACTTGCCAAGCTTCACAATTTTGTTGCACAATTACAGCAAGTCTGCATTGCAAGTCTCCAGACCAGCGAGCTTGCAGAGCTCTTGCTAAGACCTGCAGGACTCTTGCTGTAGACTTGCCAAGCAAATTTGCTACAAATTCAAAATTGAAGTGTCAACTAGAACTTGTGCTGCAAGTGTTCTGCAAGTCTACAACTTGCCAGGAATATGTGCAGCAAGTTAACAAAATTACAATTCATTTCATGTTTTTGGCGCATTTTACGTACGTACATTAAAGTATCACTAAAGGCTGGGCGTTTTTTACCTTCATGCATTCTCTGCATTAAGGCAAAAAATGGCCAGTATCTTTCTCTAATCCACAACCCCCCACACTTACCTGCAGTCGGTTGTCTTTTCCTAAACTTCCTCTTCCTGGTGTGGGGCCATAGGATCCTTCTGCCGTCAGTCAAAGTGTGACAAAGTGTGACAGAGGACATGGCTTAACGTAAGCTGTGTGTGTCCATGGACGCACACAGCTAGCTGTGGGAATGAGCACATGCGTGTGTTTCCTTAGCAGCTGACTTGATGATGCACAAACCCACACATAGAGAGGGGGCTTTTTCAATTTCAGTCATACCTGGCCCTTTTAATAGTAATAAAAAGAAGGTTTAATATCACTTTAAGTCATGCATTTTTGTGAGCAGATTGTGACTCATTGATGTAAATGGGCAAATGCCCGTAAAACATGCATAGAAAACGTGTATTTTTCCATTGAAGTCTATAGAGCCAAGAAGCGCATAATCTGCCACAAAGAAGCTCATGCACTTATTTCCAGTGACAGGTATTTTGCTACAAGTGACAAAATGCTCAGATGTGAACATTGCCATGGAAATGAATGGGAATTTTATTTGGGCTTTTTTAGTATTTTATTTTTGACCAGAAAAAGTGTTAGAAAAGGCTTAGTGTGAATGAGGGCTTATGCAGAGAGTGATGCTGATATTATCATGTCATCCCCATCCTCCTAATCATTTACAACCTCCCACTGCCAGAGAAGAGAACTCTGCACATCACATGACCAGCTGGGGGGACCTCTACAGGTGGATGGAAGATCACTGTGGGGGTAAGGAACTTCAAGCAGCTAAATGCTTAAATACATAAAAGGGGAACTATGGGGTGAGTGAATTATACTCCCAATATATACTCCCCTATATCCCCATAGTTAGAGCTGATCTGTGATATTGAAACTGTAATAGGTCGCCTCCATTGATCGGGAAGTGAGCGCAAACATTCCGCTAACCTGCTCACTCCCCGTTCATCTCCCTGCAGAGACCAATGACTGTCAATCACCACTCCCCACAGGGATTCCCCCCTCTCCGATCCTCCAGTGCTGACTGGAGGAGGGGTTGACAGGAGAGGGGGCGGACACAGCTGGCTCTCTCTGCCTCTAGAGGGGTAGAGCCAGCTGTCAATCAGCCAGCTGGGTGGATCTTGACAGTATTGTCGAGATCCGTCCCGGCTGAAGCGCCCTCAGCATATAGCGGGCAATAGCCCGCTATATGCTAAGTTTTGGGTCACTGGAGGACACAGTATTTATCCTCCCGTGACCCGGAGGAGAGCTATGGAAAAAAATTATTGCCCCATAGTCTTCCTTTAAATGCATTTACAGTATACAGGCCTACTTACCAAAAGATTTGTAGTTATGTTCAGACAGTCCTTTGAGGCTGAACCGGAAAACACAAAATAGAACTTACTGGTTATTCAGTGTGGAAGACTAAACTACAAGAACTGCTTAACAAACCTGCATATGCTTTTTGTCTTGTGAAACTTGCATGTCAGCTATGCATTTAGCTGTTTGCCTATTATTTCACTTTAATGTAGTAATTTTATCAATGAATGCAGTCATCAAAAGTTTGAGCAGCAATTATTTGATTAATGAAAAGTCACATCAAATATTACTTTAGATCATTGTATCAATGATCCATATACTTATACTTTATAATCCACATATTAATTCAATGCTTTTTATTGCTAGTAGTAGTTAGTCACATTCAACTGAACTTTTTCTATAATGTTGAAGAAGTTTCGAAGTTTCCCTAAGCCACTTCAATTCCAAGAAGTGGAGGAACCTCAACATTTATATCCACATACGTGACTGGATTAGGATGTCTTTGCTACCACTGTGCATTTAAATGCTGGGAACTCTTTCTGACACTCATTGAAACTGTAGAAGTGGCTTTGAGAAGCTAGGAAACAGCTTCAACATTTTAGAACAAGTGTAGTTGAATGTGACTAACTGCTACTAGCTATACCATGACCTGGATAAATAAGAACTTTCACAGACAATAATTTGTATAATTATATTATCCTGCAGGTCATTATCTCAGTTATTTCTTCCCACTTTCTGCTCCACTCATTTTTACATTGGTACATCACATTGTTGGCAATTACATTTTCCCTTTTAGACTGAACATGACTGTGGATTTCACTTTTGACAAGTCATACTATGTTGGTACATTTCTTTGAATTCTATCTATAGGTAAAAAAAAATCAGGTTTACAATTCTTCCGTCCATCCACATTATTTTTCTGGTAATAATATATAAATAGCATACCTTTAAAGCCTTACTATATCCAAAAACTTGAGTTTAAGATAAAATGGGTAAGATTTAAACCTATGCCAGGTTTTTATTGCTATCTATTTGGCATAATGATATTTATGTAATTAATGGAGCTGGTTGTGCAGTATGTGATCTATTTGCAATTTTTTTTTATTAATACATTACTCCAAAAACAGTCTTCCCAAGATAAGTTATATATATTTAACATACTCTCTTTAGAGTTTATTCTGCTGTGTTCAAACTAACACAAGGATTTTAGTAATTTCATACATCCTACTGTGAAAATGCTACTGTGAAAAGCACTAAGCCAGTGTTGTAAAGGTGGTCATGGTTGCAGGAGAGCAACATCTTAATTTTTGGGCAGTTTTAGATAATTGGACAGATGTAGATTAAAATAGTAAGATCTTTAATAACATTACAGTAATACATTACTTGAAAGAGTAATGCACACCACTGCGCTCAGTATGGAAAGATCTTCCACCTCAACGTGAAGGCAAAGGGCTGCCATCCTCAAGGCCACTGGAAAGTATCCTCACATATCATGTAAAACAAAAAACAAACAGCACCCTCTCCTAGTGTAATTTTTTTTATTTTATATAGAGTATACATTTTTTCCCATAAAATCTACTCAAATAGAGATAAATCAAGATGAGCAATAAGATAGCAGGCATATTCTAGAGACGACTGATTAGCTGAGAGCTCTGAGGATGGGGGAAGCTCCCCCGTAGCGCATCAGCTAATCGGTCGTCTCTAGTGAGTGAGTAGATTTTATGAAAAAAATGTATACTCTAAATAAAATAAATGTTTTTACTCTAGGAGGCGCTGTTTGTTTTTTGTTTTACATAATTACTTGTGTAGCAACTGTTTGTATTTTTATGGAAGGTGAAATTTGCATTGATGCAAGGGTGCTTTTGTGAAATTTTACTTATTTCCGTCTAATAACAGAGCCCTGCATTGCCTGCTTTTTTAAATTGCCTCTCTGTGTAACTGAAAAGGGACTCTATAAGCTAGTAGACAGAAAGGAAAGCTATTAAGGCTGTTCACAGTGTAGCAGTAAATTAATTTGATCTTTTTGAACACTAGACTCTTTATGATTCAGACATTGGTCTAAAACCACTGGGGATCATGCTAATACCATTGTGGAGTTGGTTTTCTCAAGACATAGAGACTGCAAAGGGAATCATCACTTAGTTTAATGAATACGGAGAAGCTATGTTTACATTAATTACATATCTAAACAAAATATGATTTTTTTGCTTGAATTCATTGAACACAACTTCACATTATCCCTAAATGTATTTCCACTTTCACAGTCAAATTGGGATGCCACCTATTTTAGATTTGTTACATATTCCCATTCACATAGCATAAGTTAACAAAACAAAATGCTTTTTGCAGTTGAAATTGCTTTTATTTTGGTTAGGGCTTATTGGCTTCTTAAGGTTTAAAATTTCAACGTGCTTCTCATTCTTCCTAATATTAGGAGGGGCTTTGAAGCGTGAGGGGATAAATGATTACACCTCTGGCTTCTCCGTTGTTTGTTGACAGAGTTAATAAAAGAAACAGATTCTGTAAGGACAGATCACTGTGAAGGTGCTGAAAAGAAAATGGAATCAGCCATATTGCCTACTGCAACAAAACATCTAAAAGGTATTTTTAGATATGCTATGTGAAAAGGAACACATACCAAACCATAGAGGGGTTTTCTCAAAATGTGACTGAAAAATTAGAAATACACTTTAAGCTAAGTGAACCTTCACTTTGAAAAGTGAACAGTTTCTTTGAGAATCAACCCCATTGCATCAAGTACACAACCCTTGTGTTTATTTAAGGGAAGTTCCTAGATTATGAGGTTGATCAATGTTATCTATCTGTTTAAGAAGATATTGTCCTTGTTTTTAAATCAATTGTTTTAAAAACATTTAGAGGGTTATTCACAAAGCTGCTGTTCGGCTATTCACTTCAGGCTTGAACGGCTGATTTCAGCCGTACACCGACTGAAATCAGCCGTACATTGGCTTGCTGCGGCTTGCTTCGGGTTGGCCGAACATGTTTTTGACAAGTCATACTATGTTGGTACATTTCTTTGAATTCTATCTATAGGTAAAAAAAAATCAGGTTTACAATTCTTCCGTCCATCCACATTATTTTTCTGGTAATAATATATAAATAGCATACCTTTAAAGCCTTACTATATCCAAAAACTTGAGTTTAAGATAAAATGGGTAAGATTTAAACCTATGCCAGGTTTTTATTGCTATCTATTTGGCATAATGATATTTATGTAATTAATGGAGCTGGTTGTGCAGTATGTGATCTATTTGCAATTTTTTTTTATTAATACATTACTCCAAAAACAGTCTTCCCAAGATAAGTTATATATATTTAACATACTCTCTTTAGAGTTTATTCTGCTGTGTTCAAACTAACACAAGGATTTTAGTAATTTCATACATCCTACTGTGAAAATGCTACTGTGAAAAGCACTAAGCCAGTGTTGTAAAGGTGGTCATGGTTGCAGGAGAGCAACATCTTAATTTTTGGGCAGTTTTAGATAATTGGACAGATGTAGATTAAAATAGTAAGATCTTTAATAACATTACAGTAATACATTACTTGAAAGAGTAATGCACACCACTGCGCTCAGTATGGAAAGATCTTCCACCTCAACGTGAAGGCAAAGGGCTGCCATCCTCAAGGCCACTGGAAAGTATCCTCACATATCATGTAAAACAAAAAACAAACAGCACCCTCTCCTAGTGTAATTTTTTTTATTTTATATAGAGTATACATTTTTTCCCATAAAATCTACTCAAATAGAGATAAATCAAGATGAGCAATAAGATAGCAGGCATATTCTAGAGACGACTGATTAGCTGAGAGCTCTGAGGATGGGGGAAGCTCCCCCGTAGCGCATCAGCTAATCGGTCGTCTCTAGTGAGTGAGTAGATTTTATGAAAAAAATGTATACTCTAAATAAAATAAATGTTTTTACTCTAGGAGGCGCTGTTTGTTTTTTGTTTTACATAATTACTTGTGTAGCAACTGTTTGTATTTTTATGGAAGGTGAAATTTGCATTGATGCAAGGGTGCTTTTGTGAAATTTTACTTATTTCCGTCTAATAACAGAGCCCTGCATTGCCTGCTTTTTTAAATTGCCTCTCTGTGTAACTGAAAAGGGACTCTATAAGCTAGTAGACAGAAAGGAAAGCTATTAAGGCTGTTCACAGTGTAGCAGTAAATTAATTTGATCTTTTTGAACACTAGACTCTTTATGATTCAGACATTGGTCTAAAACCACTGGGGATCATGCTAATACCATTGTGGAGTTGGTTTTCTCAAGACATAGAGACTGCAAAGGGAATCATCACTTAGTTTAATGAATACGGAGAAGCTATGTTTACATTAATTACATATCTAAACAAAATATGATTTTTTTGCTTGAATTCATTGAACACAACTTCACATTATCCCTAAATGTATTTCCACTTTCACAGTCAAATTGGGATGCCACCTATTTTAGATTTGTTACATATTCCCATTCACATAGCATAAGTTAACAAAACAAAATGCTTTTTGCAGTTGAAATTGCTTTTATTTTGGTTAGGGCTTATTGGCTTCTTAAGGTTTAAAATTTCAACGTGCTTCTCATTCTTCCTAATATTAGGAGGGGCTTTGAAGCGTGAGGGGATAAATGATTACACCTCTGGCTTCTCCGTTGTTTGTTGACAGAGTTAATAAAAGAAACAGATTCTGTAAGGACAGATCACTGTGAAGGTGCTGAAAAGAAAATGGAATCAGCCATATTGCCTACTGCAACAAAACATCTAAAAGGTATTTTTAGATATGCTATGTGAAAAGGAACACATACCAAACCATAGAGGGGTTTTCTCAAAATGTGACTGAAAAATTAGAAATACACTTTAAGCTAAGTGAACCTTCACTTTGAAAAGTGAACAGTTTCTTTGAGAATCAACCCCATTGCATCAAGTACACAACCCTTGTGTTTATTTAAGGGAAGTTCCTAGATTATGAGGTTGATCAATGTTATCTATCTGTTTAAGAAGATATTGTCCTTGTTTTTAAATCAATTGTTTTAAAAACATTTAGAGGGTTATTAACAAAGCTGCTGTTCGGCTATTCACTTCAGGCTTGAACGGCTGATTTCAGCCGTACACCGACTGAAATCAGCCGTACATTGGCTTGCTGCGGCTTGCTTCGGGTTGGCCGTAACATGCTCAGCATGTTCGGCCGACCCGATGTGCAGAAGGAGTTAGACTCAGCCGATCCAACATGTGGATCGGCTGAGCCGAACCTCCGGCAGGCTACTCGCTGCTGTTCGGCCTTTTCTCATAGATGCCGAACAGAAGTGAGTGAATAGTCGAATGCTGCTGAGCGGCGCTCGGCTATTCTGCTCGGTAACTCTGTGGTACCGAGCAGAATAGAAAACCAGTTAAAAAAAGTAGAAAAAAAATAGAAAACGATTGGGCGGAGCTAGCAGTGACAGCTAGCTCTGCCCAACTGTTTTCTATTGGCT
>NW_017306716.1:503531-530302 GCF_000935625.1 Nanorana parkeri | reverse complement strand
CCAGGGGACGCTGAACTGTGGTTACTCACTGAGAACTCGGCAGAGCCGCCGTGATACCACGGAGGCTCTGCCGAGTTCTCAGTGTGATGACAGATCAGCGTCCCTGGTTACCTGGTAACCAGGGGACTCTTATCTGTCTGTGCAAGTGGCCGGAGCCAGCCGTGAGATGACGGCTGTCTCCGCCCAGCTGTCAGTAGCAGGCTGTTGGCCGGGCCAATGGCCGGCCATTCGGCCAGCTTCAGCTTTCACCTCAGCTCGGTCAAGCCGAAGCATATGCCTTCGGCTTGACTGAGCTCGGCCAACTTCGGGAGCTGTACGGGCTATAGTGAATAGCCCGTACAGCAGCCCTTCGGTTCTACTGAACCGAAGGGGTCCTGGGGCCGAAGCTAGCTGAAGCTACGGCTATATGCTTCGGCAGCTTTGTGAACAACCGTGTAAGTCTAGTGAAGATTTACTGTATGATCATTTGAGGCATTTTGCCTGTCCAGTATTGTTTATGCACACATCTTTCCCCTTTTTAATATTTGTGTCCCAGGTGTGTTGCCGTGTACAGCATAGTTCAGAAAGGCAGACCTTTTTAGTATTGTTCTCATTCCCATCAGGCTGACAAGCAGCTGCATTACATTTAGGTCATGACACATTTTTACTGTCCCTGGCTGGGAGCATGGGGCAGCATTTACCCACAGGCAAGGTAGACAAGCTATATTTCTGCCCTGCTTTGCCTCCCTGTGTGAGCATGACCATTGTGCAACTGTATATAATGATCAGCACATTGGATACAAAATTTTACAATTACATGTTTTAACTTTGTTGATGACAGACTAAAACACACTTTATGATCCTGACTGGATCTTAATCACAGATATATAATCTATGAAGATATAAACATGACTCCTTTGCTTATACTACTTCCCATATTAAACTGGGTCACAACTGTTGGTACAGCCCTTGCCATTCTATTGTCAACATTGCTTGCCCTCTTGTAGCCAGCAGAAGCAGGAGCTCTCCTTATACCTCACTGTTCTTGTTCATGGGAAAGTTCTTCTATTAAGAGTAGTCAACAAGCACTGTGGGCAAAACCAGTACAAAATCAAAAAAAATAGGTTCATTACAGCAATCAGTTCTGGATAATTCTAGTAAAATTGAAATATAGGTAAATCTTTATGCCCCCTTTTTTGGCGGATATTTTCAAATCAATACTTTTCTACTCTTTATGTTGTTTTAATCTTGCATGTCCAGTGCATGTTGACTTGAGCACCTGTACCAGAAAAACTTGAACCCATGAGCATGAATAGCATGGTAGCAGGATAGGGGGGTAGTGTTCTCAGAATTAAATGCCAAGGAGCTGTGTTCTGTTTAAAAACTAAAAAAAAAACAAAACAGAGGTTTTCGTTGAACAACTTTTGTTGTTGCACAACAAATTATGAATTGGGTGCAGGTTTGCCACCCAGAAGCCCCACAGACGAAGCCCCCAGTGTGTCCTCACACCAAATCAAACAAGCAAAACAAATGGTAAATGCGCTCATCAATTCATAACTGGCTCTAAAGCAAAGTGCACATGGAAGGGCTTTACAAAGCACAAAAACAAAAACTTCCCAGCACACTCACCAGCCAGCCTGAAAAAAAAATACACCGTCTAACTACTAGGATTAAAAATATAGATTTGTACTTTGTACTGGCTAACAGCTTTTATTTGCCAGTGTCCAACTCTCCTGTAAGCAGCAATATAACTCACATGTCTCAGACGCTTTCTTATTGTGTTTCCCCTAATGAACTCCAAGAAAAGAATTATAAGTAAGTAAAAAAAACCTGCTATTATAATCTAAAAGAATGATGCACCATTATAATCTCATATATTTATGAAGCCTAGATTTGTTTTTAAATAATACATCAGAATATTTTAAAGAACCTATCATAAACCCCCCAGATTTCTCACTATTTCATGCAGGCCTTTATTGGCTGAAAGATGCTTTTACCGCCCCAAAATTGATATCACATAATGTATAGCTATTATCATGTATCATCTTTTTGTGGAATATTTTTACTGGTTTTAGCATGTGTTCTACCATAAGTTTATTATTCTCTTTTGTTTACTATATACTCATGATTTATTTATAATTCTTATTGAATATGTAGAGAGATTCTGAAATTATCATGTCATCCCCATCCTCCTAATCATTTACAACCTCCCACTGCCAGAGAAAAGAAATCTGCACATCACTTGACCAGCCAGAAGACATAAAATATGCGGGGGGGGGACCTCTACAGGTGGGTGGAAGGTCACTGTGGGGGTAAGGAACTTCAAGCAGCGAAATGCTTAAATACTTAAAGGAGAACAATGGGGTGAATGAATTACGCTGATCCCCATAGTTAGAGCTGACATGTGACATTGAAACTGTAACAGATCGGCTCTGTTGATCGGGAACTGAGTGAAAACATTTTGCCAATCCGCTCACTCCCTGATCATCTCCCTGCAGAGACTTATGACTGTCAGTCACCACTCCCCACAGGGATTCCCCCCTCTCCGATCCTCCAGAGCTGACTAGAGCAGGGACGGACAGGAAAGGGGGCGGACACAACTGAGAGAGAGGTAGACTCAGCTCTCAATCAGCTTTGTTTTTGTTTGAACTTTATTCAAATGTCACAAGTGACATTTCATTCCTGTTCTATGGGCACAGTGGGTGCGAGGGGGTTTTACTGAGTTGTATCCTGCTGCGCTGAAAAAAGTAAGGCATGCCTTACTTTTTTTTAGCACACACCACTGTGTTCCTACCGCAATGTGGCGGTGTGAAAGGGCACCATCCGTGACAAGGCAAATTGTCTTCTCTTGCATTGGGGCTGTGCTGGAAACAACGGCCAGTGCAGCTCCAATGCATCTGGTGTGAATGGACCTTTAAAGAGACTATCAGAAAGAAAGTTTTTTAGAATTAAAATTTAAATTGCATTTTTAACATACAGCTGACTTTCTGCTTGAAAACGAACACCTGGTTGCATTGTTTTGCTTTCAATGATGACACAAAAAAGCAAATTGTTAAACATCTTCAAACATAGTTGTAAATGTTAGCAATAGCATTCAACTGATGCATACTTTTTATGGGGGAAGGGCACCGGTATTATGCACAGGAGTCACAAAGGTGCACAGTGGCACACTTGAAGACATGGGGGACACAGGGACACACTTGGAAACATGAGGCATACTTGGAGACACAGTGGTACACTTGAAAATATGGGGGTGCATAGAGGCACAGAGATACAAGAGAAGGCCAGGGGTATGTGTGGGCACAGGCAACTGAAGAGGCACAGCGGACACAGGAAGCGATGGGATGCAGGCAGACACTGGGAGCACAGAGAGGCTTGGCTTTGTCATAGCAATGCATTGATTGAAAGCCGAGCTACATGTTGCCTGGCCCTTTAAACAGGCACCAATCAGAAGAGCTATTTCTTGATTGGGTGTTGCGCCAGCACTTCAGATGAAACTGGGGATTGCCAGTGCACAGGAGCGGAGAGAAGACTTGGCCCTGCATCTCAGGAGAAGCAAATTCTTACTTTTTTAGAATAGGTCTACTTTATCCACTTAGGTTCTGTAATTAAAATCTAGTCCCATCTTTAAGAAAATGGAAACATTTTCTCATAACCGTATGCAGACAACTGACTCGATGTTTGCAATTTTTTTAACCAATACTGCACAGGGTAGGTATACTAAAAATTTGTATATAGCCCATGTTTATATATCTTTTGTAAATGAGCCGCCGGAAAATATCAGTTCAAAATGGGGTGGGGAGAGAAAATTATTTGGAAGGCAGTATCAAATGTAGCTCCTTGCTGCAATGCCAATTGATCACAAAGTACTTGTGTCTAGTACAATATTTGGCTCAATGCATTCTTGTTTTTCTCAGGTGCAAAAGACCCCTCAGGAACGTCAGGGGTAGCTCACCAAATACCATATTCTAAATACTGATTTACAAATGTAATGTTCATATTTGCATTAATGTTTCTAGCTATGTGATTTGGAAAATTACCAAATAGGTACTTGAACCTACTTTTGTTTTTGATGTTACATCTTTCATTGAAGTTGAAAAGAAGGGCAGGAAATTCACAAGTGCTGAGTTTGATACTTTTTTTTATGACTGGCTATTAGCCAGTCTGTTTTGCTGTTATGAGAAGGTCTAATTGACCATATGAGACTTCAACGTGGCCTCTGTGAATCTCTCAAATTAAAGAGGAATCGTTGATGGGCTGAGGGAGACGAAGCATCTGAATTTCTGAGATGGCAATAGGGAATTGGCTCATGTCGCAGCTGACGACTTAAAAGTCATTGTACTTGTGAGCTGTAAAATTTATTAATTTAATGGTACTAGAAAATTTCCTCACTCTCTTGTGAATATCAGATAACCCTTTCTGAAATTAAAAGAAATGAAAGATCAAATCTGAACTGCATGACATGATAAATCATTTGTATTCAAGTGACATTATATTTTTTTATACATGTGTAGAGAGAAAATCACAAAAAAGTATTGGAAGTTATTAGGCAAAAAAATAAGAAAACACCCTGACCCCTCACTGCTATAAGCATCCTACATGTCTTAACAAAACAGTTAACAGAAACTGTAAATTAAATTATTCTATTAGTCAGCTAAATAAATCAAGTTTTGTTATGTGCCAGCCCCTTTACCATAAAAGGGTTCCCATTTGAAAGTGTGTGTTAGAGTAGTTAAGGGAGAGCTGACAGTCTGTGTAGGGAGATTTAGGTGCTATACACTACTGTGCTATATTGCATTAAATTGCTGTGGATTTCAGTTTGGTAGGCTACATATTATTGTGTACCCTCTTCCCCCCAGTGATCACACTTCAGAGACCAAACTGTCCTTTTTAGGAGTACTGACTACTTTGTTTAAATTCAGCTGGGAGCTGTCATTTGCGATGTGCAGTCCATTGGGATCAGATCGTCACGTGCAGTTGCCGATTTTTCTTTCCCCGGGTCAGTGGGCATCGTACATAGGATCTGCATTGCTGGACAAAGTGATTAGCGATACATTTACATCAAGGGACATTTTTTGCCTTTTTTATTTTTTTATTTTTTAAATAAAGGTCTCTTTTAAACATATGGTATGTATATTTGCATTCAAACATTCTTTGTGAATGAGTAGGTATACTATATCTGAGGTCCTGCTTATTTTACAGGGCTATGATTAAGGCCATTTTCTGTTGAAATGCATACGCAGATCAAGTCATATGTATGTTGTTGAGTGTGGATAATAAAGTATTGGAACTTGGAATTAAGGTGGGACACATTTTATTTATATACTTATTTTAACCACTTGCTGTCAGGAGCAATTTCTTACTATTTGCACACACATGATAACATCTGAATTTTGGCTAGAAAACAGCTTAAAACCCCCAACAATTATATATTTTCTGAAAGCTAGAAGCCTGCTGATCTCCCTCCTAACTGTCAGGGGAGACCCGCAGTGTCGGTCCCGGGCCCGCACGGGGGACAACGGAGCCAAATGAAGCCAAAGGTGTGGAGGGGGCACACACAGTGCCGCAACGTACAAACGATCTGGTGCCTGTACAGAAAACAGATAACTTGTACATTAACAGCAATCGCTGTTTAAAACAATAACAAGAACACGGCTGCAGCATCAGCCATGTTCTTGGTTCAAACACTTCAAGGGGATGATATGTATTTATGTGAATTACCAGATTCTGATAAACCTCCACCTCTCCAACATCCTATGAGGAACCGGATGTAGGGAAAAGGCCCTTGTTCTCATCAACATGGGGCTAAGGTGTTCTGGCAGGGGGTTCCTTTCCTTCCTGGTGAGGCACTCCTCCATAATGCGTTTCTTTCTTTTTTTTTCTGCATGGGGTCCCCCTAAAAATCCATACCTGAACCACATTGTTAAAGGAATTGTGTGTTTTTAATGTTTCCCTATAAGCCCTAAAATTAGCAAAAGAGCTGCTCCCTGCCACATAGTTTTTTTAAAACTTTTTTTGTATTGGTAACTTGTCTCCCCTAGCTCTGTCCAACTCCCCATTTCCTTTGACAATCCCTTGCCTATTAGCCTTTAAAATGGCCAGAATTGATTTGAAAGATTTGGCTAACTTTGACTTTACTGGGATTTGGATAAGAACTTGAACAAGAGTTTGGCAAACCTCCCACAAACCAAACCCAGGTACATCTGACTCATTTCTAGTTATGACAATGCCGTATGATACTGTGAAAAAAGTAACTCACAAACTATACTATTGAATTTGTGTGAAGTTGAGGGCTTTACTTCACTCTCTAGCAAGTGCCTATACTGATGGCGGGTCTGTAGCTGCTCTACATCGGGGGAGGCATTGTTCTTCAATTACTTCTGGTGATGCCAGCTGGAGCATTGTCTGCTGCTGAACCACTATCAGATCTATTCACTAAAGGATGAAGTGTTTGGAGAAGGCAGGAAAATTGAACAATCTAGGACAACATAGCTGATGTCCTAGATTTTTCACTTCTCCTGACTTCTCCAAACTCTTCACCCTTTAGTGAATAGACCTGCAGGTGTTCTAGCATAACTCACCTGCTTGAGAGTGTACTAAATCCTGAAGCACACACCCCACCCCTGTATGCCTCCCCAGTGTACCGATGGGGCATTGTGCCTTAGGCAAAGTTGTCACCTCTCCTTATGACAGGTGTGCTGCTAGGTATTCTCCATAGCTTCACCCTATTTACTAAAATTCCCTTTGCAATGTGAAGATATAATTTGCAAAGAGATCATTTGCTTTGCTAAATGAACAGCCTCTATGACTGTAGTAGACCAACTCCTAAATACCAACTTTCCTGGTTTCATTTGCTCTCACACTAATTCTTTGCAAAGATGGGTGTACCTTTTATTTTATTTTTTTGGTGATGATAAATACAATTTTCCTTAACGTCTTCAAAAAAATAAATTTGGACTTGCTAAAGTGAATTTCAGTGTCATGCATATGTCATGCAAATGTATTTGTGTCATGCTCAGTAACTCACATACATTACTATTTCCTTAATCCTTCACCGGAGTACCTCGGAAGACCTGACTCTGGGTATGTTTAGTATGCAAGCATTGATTTAAAGTGAACCTGTTGCCAGGATATGGGCATTCAAGTAATTACATTCTTAATAAGCAACAAATATGCAATAAACTTTTATCTTTTTTAAAAGTAATTCTTTCAGCAGTTTATATTATTCTGCTCCCCCCTCCCAGAAGTGACTTGGCAGCTTTCCAGCATTTTAATATCTAATGAAGCCATAGAGCAGGAGCTTTGTGAGGGAGGAACAATGTGAGCTGAATTGCTGAGAGAATAAACAACTATTACTGTAAATGTCCAACTTTGTATTGCATGGCCCTTATTGTCCTATAAGAATAAACCTCTGGGAGGTCACAAACACATCAACAACAACCTCAAACCTTTACAGCAATTGAAGTTGCAAATTTGGAATAGTAGTTTAGATTTATCAGTCTTCAAGAAGGCACTGATGATCCCAATCAAAAATACTTTAATCCAAACCACAGTTAAACCTTGGTCATTGTAAGGCAGAGTATATTATCTGTTCATAATAGATGGTAAATGGTCTAGTATGACCAACAGATCTTTGCTGTCATCTTGGAATTTGTAACTAAAATAGGAGCTATTGAGTGCCACTGTAAGACAAAAAGAAAAGCTCATTTACATCTTCTGATTTCCTATTTTGCTCTTTTCTGCAGTGAAAGCAAAACTAAATCTGCAAAGGTTTGTCGTTTCCTTAAAATTCAAATGCCTTCTCTAGTAGCTGCCAGAAGTGCATCCTCAAAGCGGTAGGAATAAAATCTATTACATCCCAGGGGGGTCATTTGATCCAGCTAAAGAGAGCAAGGCTCTGTGCATTCCCCTTTTAGATTTAGCAAAACATTTGGAGAGTATTGCATAACCAACTCAAACAAGTTTTTTTTCCCTAAATCAGAGATACCTTTATCTCTGATTTAAGATCCCTCTGAATCATCTCTGAGTTGGTGCTAACACTGTCCTTCCTTCTGGAGGGTGGCTAGTTTTGTTCCCCATTGCCCCTGTGTGTGTTGAAAAGTTGCCGTCACTCCAAACTCACTCCTGTGAATGACTACAATCTCAATACAAAATAGTAAACTATTTTAGTGCATAACGGGCCAAGGGAGCAGGTAAAGGATCAAGAGGCAACAAGGTGGACCTATCCCAATTAAGTGATAAACCTGAGAATCTGGCAAATTCAGATAATGGGACATAACATTATGCAGGGAGGGACCAGTGTCTGCCAAAAAAAGAGTTGTCATTGGCATACTCTGAAGATGGGAGCCACGGAGCCACGCTTAAAGCTAATCACATCTTCAGAGTGTCTGATAACAGCTGCAAGGAGTTCAATTGCAATGGCAAATAGGAGGGGATACAAGGGACAGCCCTGTCTAGTGCCACATTGAAGTACAAAGGCCGGAGAGAGGGAATCGTTAATTTTGACTCTGAGGGGTGGTGGTACAAAAGAGTGACTCTTACAAAAACACTGCCCAAAACCGAATGTAGAGAGAGTGGCCAAAAGATAGCACCACTCCATGCTGCCTTTGCAATATCTAAGGCCAGTAATGTCCTATTACTAGAGTTATAAACCGGAAATTTGCATTTTAAAAAACACACTGCGGATGTTCACAGCTGTGGATTTATTGGTTAGAAAACCAGTTCCTGGTTCCTGGTCCAGAAAAAGGTTCCTGTGTTTACTTTCCACTCAGTCACTCACCACTTATCTTGTGGGGTACAGCTGAAATTTTCTTCCTCTAGGCCCAAAATCAAACATCCCTGGCAGCCAGCATCTTCAAGGATTCCTTCCAGTTGGAAATATCCTTGCAGCACTCCAAATCCCTAAGTGACTAAGAGAGAGTATACTACATGCTTATTGAACACTAACAGGCACATACAGACAAGCTGACTAAAGCAACACAAAGATAAAAAAAGGGACTTAAGAAAAATAATACATCCCCACACAGAAAACTGAGGTAGGGACAATTACATTCTTCTGTAATGGTTGTGGCAAGCTGACAGAGCTAGGAAGTCAGGTGCAGAGCAAGAGAATAATTGGCCATTCATTTTTTTTCCTCATCAGCTCCCTGACCTTACTGCAGCCCGCTACTTCCCTAATCCAGTGCTGGAGTCCCCAAAAATGTATATGCACATCTTTCAGAAAGTCCTTTTTTTTCATAGGGATAGGCACATTGTCCTGACAGGACAGTGTCTAGGCACAAAGCACTGCTCTCTGGGAGCTGTAGGAGATGTCCATATTTGCCCCATTATAAAAGGCTTTTGAGGAAGACAGTGATAAACAGAGACAGACAGTAGACTTCAGTGAGGCAGCCTTGGCTGTCCTAACCACTAAAATAGTGGTGCCACGATCTCAGCACAACAAATTTTAGGTGTGGGTTTTGGCATCAAGACCAATCCTTGGTCAGGGTGTAGAATAACAGTAATTTGTTTTAGGGTTTAGCTTGGGAGTTAGGTTTCTGCTAGGGTTTGTTTGAAGAGGTTAGCATAGGATTTTTTTTTAATTTTTTTTTAAGAGAGCTGTCAGCAGTTATAAAGTGCAGGCATCTAGAGGTGCCTGTAATAAGCTGTCTTTGAATCAGTATTAAACTCTCCAACTTTTTTCAATAATGAATCCAGACCAAACAAATATACATTGTCCGATAAGTATTTTTTCCACTTTTACCCAAATGCTTACAGTCATCATGTTTCCATACAGCTGATTCCAACTCTCCAAGCTCACCTTCCCTACATTTCCTGTCCAGTACAATAAAACACACCAGAACTAGTGTCCCCACTTTCACATTCAGTGATAATGATCACCAGGACTAATAGGGAGGGTAAATCTCCATAACTGGGCCAAGCAATAAAAACATGATGGGGTTTTGGTCTCAGTTGCACTTTAAAACACATAGTTGCAGCTACAGTGTGTGTTTAAAGGGTTAACTGCAGAGTTAACCTGACCCATTAGGGTCACCACAGCAATCACCACACAAGCCCAGCATTAAAGCAGAACTCCAACTGATACATAAACATATAAAACACGAATAGCCCATTTAAATAAAAAAAAATAGCCTTTGTTGTTGCAATACCTACATTCAGTCTGGAGCTGTTCCTGTAGTAATTCTTTTCTGTCACTAAATATCCTTAGTCTTTCAGATTTAATGACAACCAATGTCATTCATCCAACTTCCCCTGGGCTCAGGCTGTCATGAACCCACCACTTGGGATAGTATCATTACGCAGCCTGGGCTCAGAGTACTACTGCACTATGAAGCACTAACATAACATTTATGGTGCCACTAGTGCAGCAGTAATGACTGCCCATTGCCACTTCTGAGAAAGGACCCATGATGTCAAGAGAACACCACAAATACTTGGAAAATTATCTATCTATCTATCTATCTACCTATCTACTGTATCCATAAATGTATATATTTATTTTGTTTTTGTGCTTGTTGCGGAGAGCCGTTTTAAGTGCTAAGAGATGCCACTTATGGGCCAATGGCAATTGATGCTCCCAGACTGATCAGGGTGGATAATAGATGTTGGTATAGTAGATAGTCTAATTGCAAGTACTTTGGCTAGAATTTTAACGTCAGCATTTAAAAGGGAAATATGTGGGTATGAGTCGGGAAAAATAGGATCTTTTTTCTTTTTAGATATAACGATAATAGTGGCATCATACATGGTGGATGGAAAATGGCCCTTCATGAAAGCGTTCTTTAAGAGTTTGTAACAGAGCAGGGAGTGAATAAGTCTTATACACTTCAATGGGAAGGCCATCTGGACTGGGAGCTTTATCATTGAGGAAGCTATTTACCACCTTTTCCAGTTCCTCCAGAGTAATGGGGGCTTCCAAAGACTCCCTATCAGTATCCGAAAGAGAAGACAGATCAATATTTTCCAAATAGTTCAGGAGATCAACATCCTCATATTGTGCCCTGGATGCATACAAATACCCATAAAATTGAGAGAATACATCTAGGATCACAGAATGTTCAGTATGAAGTGTACCTGAGGGGTCAATAATTGATCCAATATACATATTGGGTTGTTGGGTCCAAGCTATCTGCGCCAACAGCTTGCCTGCAGTGTCACTCTCAGCCCAAAAGTTGTCTGGTAATAAACAGCTTATTCTGGGCTTTTTGATGTAGTAGTGATTCCAATTCAGTCTGTGCCTGTTTCCAAGACTAAAGATCGGGATCAGTGGAATCACGTATATATGACATATCTCGATGGGCAATCTGTTGTCGGGCTGCAGCCTCCTCCCTTCTGGATGAAGTCTTAATAGTACTAATTGTTTGAATAAAAAGACCCCTCGGGAAAGCTTTTGCAGTGTCCCACACCATACCAATAGATGGAATGTTAATGGATAAGAAGAAGGAAATGTAATTCTCCAACGAGGCCCTTTCCTTTATCAAGGTCAGCCAAAAGGGGTGCAGGCACCAGGAGGACAACGAGAAAAACGTGGTCCCAAGGAGAGTTGAGTAGACAATAATGATGAGAGACACCTAGATTGAATTACAACCAAGGATAAGTATGGCAATATCTCTGCAGTGCCTAAAATGTAATCAATTCGAGATAGGGTATTGTGAGTTTTGGAGTGGCATGTGTATTACAGGTCTAAGGGATACAACAGGCGCCAGAGATCCAGCAGGCCCATTTCTGCACATAGTTTACCAAAAGCCATTAGGGACATGGGACTAGATGAGATAGGCCTAGGAAATTTATCCATATGGGGATTCATGCAATTATTGAAATGTCCCATCACCAATACAGGTAAAGGAAGTTTGTCTGTTAAAAAACAAGCAAGATCTTTAAGGGTGTCATAGGAGAAGGGTGGTGGAATATACAAATTAACAAGAATGTATTCAAAAACACGACAATGAAGAAACACATTATAAATCTGTCAGCCTTGTCCAGTTTCACCTGTAATACGGAGAACAATATATTTCTATGTATAAGAACGGAAACGAGGAGTGGAAGGAATGGTAGGAGGACTGACAGAAATGCCTGTCAAGGAGATGACTAGTGTCAGAGGTAATATGTGTCCCCTGTAGACAAATAATGGATGGTTTAGCATGCAAAATATATTCAAAGATTGAGCACCTCTTCACAGGGTCACCGAGCCCTCTCACATTCCAGGATATTAGCTGAAACAGTTGTTGAGCCATTTACAAAAATAGAAAAATAACAATACGGATGTGAAAGTAAATGCAAAAATGGTTATGGTACCAGAAAGAGTAAGCCACATAGTGTGGCTATAAGAGACATGACATTGCATCAAAAGAGAAAACACAAAAAAACAAATATAAACGTTCAAAACTGTCTACACAGGGAAGTAAACACGTGTAAACAGAACCAGGCATACCTTCAAACACGAACATTATGGGAAGAATCCGCAATAGAGCACGTTGGTGTGGTATAGTCATTCTTAAAAAGAAAGAGCAGCCACACGATGCTAAGAACAGAAATGGAAAAAAAGAATTCAACAACAGGTGTGGTGGATCGCTAACTGGAGCATCTAAGGCCATACAGAGAGTGGCAAATATTCAGGTGGTGCGGGAATGGCAGGTAGCATACTTATCCAGCCAGGACGATGCTTGGGAGGGAGATTCAAAGAAATGCATTTCTCCATCTGTGACGATTCTGAGCTTCGCAGGGTAAATCGTGGAGTAAGGGAAAATGCAGCTTTTGGAGATGTTTCTTGACATCTTGGAACTTGTGCGTCGCTGTTTGACATCTTCTGAGAAGTCAGGAAACAACATGACTTTGGAACCCGCCATAGTGATCTCCCCCAATTCCCTTGCTTTGCATTCCTCATCAAGGTAATTAAGTAGTCTGATCAGGAGAGGTCTGGGGGGATTCCCCGGTTGGAGAGGGTGAGAGGGAACATGATGCGCCCTTTCCACTGCAAACAAGGAAGACAGGGAATCTTTACCAGACACCTCAAGTATCCAGTTCTCAATTAAATCAGTAGCATTATTTGCTTCCTTACGTTCCGGTATGCCCACTACACGGATATTATTACTTCTCAGATGATTCTCAATGTCATCTGTCTTAAGAGAGTTTGCAGCAAGCCTGTGCATAGCAAATTTAACATCAGACAGCAATGGAGATGTGGAATCTTCCAGGTCACTTACCCTCAAGAGCAGACGCTCTTTATCTCACCTTTTGCAGGTCATGTCTGAGAAATGTAATGTCGACTCTCATGCCTTGTACTTGATCCACAAGTAATATAAGAGATGCATTGCAGAAGTGTACAGCAGAATAGACATCTGTAATAGTAGGTTCTCTAGCTTTAGGTTTGGACTTTAAAAGTTTATGACTTTTAGTGGTTTTTGGAAGAAATACTTACAGTGTCCATGACATCATCTGGGCTGTCAGAGTCAATGACAGAGGGGATCGCAGAGGAGCCGCAATTATCAGCTGAATCACTGGCAGCACTATGATCTCTGGATGTAGAAATCCGGGTTTGTTTAGCCGGAGTGTTTGGTTGCCGGGCAAAACATTCCAGGCGTGCGGCAGTATCTTTGCTTTTGTCCCGGGCCAGTTAACTGGGTTTCTGAAGGGAGCCGAGTAAGCCACTGCCATCTTGGACCATAAGGCTTGCCTGCATGCCGTTCTTCTTTTTGGTCATATTCATGCCAAAAGCATGCAAATGGAGCACAAAGGGGTCACAGGAGGCAGCAGAGAACTCCGTACAAGGATCCAATCCAATACAGGCTGAGGTAAGTGGAAATCCAAGGATGAGTTCAGGGTTAAGGCCGAGAGCTCTCTCGCACACGTCTGACTACATGAGCTGCCGACCACACCCCCCTCATTTTAATTTGTGTTTGTGTGTTTGTATGCACATGTTTCACAAGTTTTGATGTGTTCTTGGGAGTAAGCATTTTTGTTAAGGCAATTTGAAAGCAGTTTACTATGCTGAGGAGACAGACACAAAAATGGATGTTATGCACAATTTTTAGGGGCTCCCATTAAAGTATATGGGGCCAAAAGAGCTCTGTCCCTTCCCCAAAGAAGCTTTGGCACTTCTTTGACACAACAAGCAACAACACATCACTCATATATTAACAGGCTCCATAAAATAAAATAGAAATTTTGTGTGGGTCATTGCTGTGCTTCTGGAAATGTGCTTCAAGTCGCTCAGGTGCTTAGTACTTATAACTTCACAACTCCTCTCTCTCTCCTCATCTCTATAGAGGGAGCAGCTCTGTAATACATAGAGAGAATTTTTGCACTTATCAAAAAGATATAACAAAACACATTTTAAATGATACATTTAACACATTCAAATTAAATTTAAAAGGACCAAAATAAGAGAGGTTCATTGTCAGGGTTTACTTTTACTCAAAATATATGCAAAAAGGGATAGCGTTAAATATGACTAAAAATATATTTTTGTTTAGTCTGTGACTGTGTCTGTGTCTCCTTACGCAGGCCCATCCATACTTGTGCACTTACAGTAGCATGCATAACTCACAATATTTCATGTGTTCAACTCACATTTCTTCCCATTTTTCAGAGATGGGGCAAAATCTATGGGGGGAATTTATCGAAGCTGGAGCAGACAAAATCTGGAGCAGTTGCCCAGGGTAACCAATCAGCTTTTCGCTTCAGTTCCTTCAGTTAAGATTTGAAAATAAAAGAGAGAAGTGGATTGGTTGCCATGCACAGCTAATCCAGATTTTCCAGTTTTGATAAATTCCCCTCTATGTGTTTTTTTAAAACTGCACTTCTAGATTGTAATCGCTCATAAGTGGGGCCCTCCCAACAATCTTGTCTTCAATTGCATTGTAACTGTAATGCCTTATATTGTAAATCACTGCTCAAACTGTTGGCACTTATACATTCTGAACAATAATAATAATAATAATGTCACATGTGGTTCTGTGTGTTATAATTATTTTTGAAAGCAAATAGTGTGCATCAGTACATCAAAAAATGTGAACCAGAGCATGCTTGTGAGCTCATACAGAATGATTACTCTCTTAATTGCCCCAGCAATTTTCTGTGTTGAGCTTAACGCGTAAAGGTGCCCATACACCTTAAATTATCTGCAGATTTTCTGTGGTCAGATGGAAAAAGTGCAACAGATTGGCCCAGGTGGAGATTAGGCAACAAAAAAACCAATGCCAGCGCCTCCGGCTACAAAGCGGGTCAGCTGTAACGATTAATGGAGCACAGCAGAGGCAGATCCCACCGGTCACTAAGACCACCGATCTGGGAAACAAGGGACAAAACAGAGCGCCTCCATAGTGTAAAAACGTAATTTATTGGTACAACACACAACTAGAATTGTACTTACAAAAAAGTCGGTAGTTAAAAGCATGTAAAAGTCGATAGAACTTGAAATCTCTGGCAGCGGGAGTCTGAAGGGATGTATCACATCAGCGTCCTCTGCCCCGTGAGTTTGAAAGGTCTACGTGTTTCAGGGGCACGCCCCCTTCATCAGTAGGTTCTGATGAAGGGGGCGTGCCCCTGAAAAGCGTAGACCTTTTCAAGTTCTTCCGACTTTTACATGCTTTTAACTACTGACTTTTTTGTAAGTACAATTCTTGTTGTGTGTTGTACCAATAAATTACGTTTTTACACTATGGAGGCGCTCTGTTTTGTCCCTTGTTTCCCAGACAGGTGGAGATTACTCCATCCACACAGTTGAGTGTAGATGGAGGAATCTGTTGCACCTTTTCCATCTGACCACAGAAAATCTGCAGATGATTGTAAGGTGTATGGCCAGCTTAATAGTTATAACACAAATATGAACAGACCCACATGGCTACTCTCCTACAGCTGGTTTCCCCAATTAATTGCAGTTGGGCAGAACTGGGATTTGATACCACATTCTATGCATAGACATCAGATTAAGGTTTAGGGACTGCATTTGGTATGTGTGCATAAACAGTGTGTTCACGCAATCCCATTATGTATGTATACTATAGCCATTTATCTCTGTTTCTGTTACTTTCCTATTAGTAGATCAGGTACAAAATATTCCCAAAAGCAGATCTGCTAAATATAAAATGCACACAGATATCTTTGTGCTTATGGTTTTACTGCATATAACAAAAAATGGAAAGTTCCACTTGGTACATTGAAACCAAGTGAACTCCTATAGAAAGTAATAATTCTGTATGAGCTCACAACCATGCTCTGGTTCACATTTTTTGATGTGCCATAATGCCATAGCACCGTAAATTGCTGAAAGGTTATAAAAAATAAAAAAAAATACCTATTTATTTTTAAACAAAACAAAACACATCCAGATTTGCATGACGTGATGAACTTTGGAACATCATGTACGTCCTCAACTCAAAGTTTCAAATAAATATTATAGGTTTTCATGGAAGGTTATTTTTTTTAAAGAGATGATGTGCGGACCTATATGGGTTGGACTTGATGGACTCATGTCTTTATTCAACCCCAAATACTATGTAACTATGTAACTACTATGTTACAGTCTGTTGAAAACATTTCAGTGTTCCACCTTTACTTGTAACACTCATATGTATGGTAGTTATTTGGGTTGTATTACTTCATAATATAACAAGTAGTGATACAAACCCCCCCGTCGCCACAACATATTTTATACGGCTAACAAAAACAGCAGTCTGCTGCAGTATTACCACTCATTGAACATGCTTTTTTTTCACAGCAGCGATGGGTTAATTCCCTTGAGCTCATTCTCAGAGACAAGGATCCACAAATAGATGCTGAAATGTGCAGTATTTAAGTAGCCTACACACAGATATCAGTGTTCTCTTCATCAAACATCAATACGCAGATGTTTTTGAGGCATCCAAAAAAAAAGTTTGACCCTGGATCTTGAAGATCGGCTGGTGCCCTGTTAGGTCTTTATGAGGACAGGTGTTATAAATAGTTCTGCTTCTGTCAGGATTGCATTAGGAAATTCTGTTTGCCAATTACAGTAATCCCTGCTGGGAGTTGAATCTTTACTTTTGAGTGACTAGCCAACTCAATTAAGTGTAAGAAAACCTCCCAGCCTGCCAGACGGAAAGTAGGCCAAAACTGAAAATGCTTATATCAAAGGAGCCCCTCTGAACCCATATGCTGCTAGAGGGTTGTATAACGGGTGCATAGAAAGCTATGTAGTGCACATGGGTATTAAAGCACGTCCGCAATCTCTGGAAATGAATGAAAACAATGCAAGCTTGTCTGGAAACTTTTAAATAAATGACCCAGAGACTGACATTTTACTTTAAGAGCATGCTGTTGTTTTTTCTAATTTTGCTAATTATTAAAATAAAATAAACAGGTTTTTTTTTTTTTACTTAACGAAACAAGCTGGAAAAAAATACTAGTATATTCTGATTTTGCATTAGTGTCCAGTCCCCAAGGAAAGATGAGGCCAATCCTGAAATCAACTGGTAATGCCAAAGAGTGCAGGTTCAATGCTTAATTGCTAAGCAACATCTGGCGTATGAATCAAATTTCCTCTTTCTTTTGGAATAGGTACTCTTTCTAGTAAAATGGAGCTTGGCATTGGATTGGCTTGGTTTGGCTTGGCTAGATTCAAGAAGGTACAAACCTATCAAGTATTATGTAGTGAAAACTGGTGATCCCTGGTTGAAATAATTAGAATGGTGGTCTACTGAAGAGCAATATTGGGGCCCTTTGGTGGGATAAGGAGAACTGCATTTGTTTTGTTAAATAGACTGCCATGTTCATGGTGCATGGGTGCTTTGCTGCAATCTGCACATTAATACTTGTCAGTGATTGCGGCCACGGTCTAGTCAGTGGTGCTATCACTGTGAGAAATTTAAAGGTGTCCACCTAGCACCTATGGCCGCTAAGAGACCATCTATCAGAGCAATTGCCTGCTTGAGAAAAAAATTTAACTTACCCTCCTTCATGTTACCCCTATATGGGAAATTCTTGCTTTACTCTCTAGTAAGATCACAGTCTGATACTCTTGGTGTTTTCTGTTTTTTTTTGGTTGTAAATGGTCAAGGGAAAGCAGCAGAGATGGGTGAAGAACTGAGAGCATTTCAATCTGAACCTCGTCTGTTATTGTTGAATACATATTTGTTGATGTCATGCATTATTTATTGTTTTTATTTATCTGCTGCTAGTGTTTTATATAATTTGTTATTTGTGATTATAGTTTTATTTACATTTGGGGCATTTATAGGGAAGTTAATTATGGAATTAGTATTGTGTATTAGGTTTTTTTTTTACTGGATCCATTGACAGCTGAACAACTGATTTTAGGTATCTTTGAAATTTGTCATCACTCTGGTTTATCAATAAGTAGTTTTTTTTGATCCATGTTATCTGCTTATGTATGGTTAATACAGTACATTACTATATATTGGGTGTTGGTGTTGTTAATATTTTTAAGTATTCTTCAGAGTTAGAGTATGTATAGTTATATTGGGCTTTTTTTGTATCATCTCTCTTTATATTTATATAAATAAAAACAGATATGTTTTATATTTTTTAACGAATTGTTGACTGAAAGTACAGCTTTGCTTGCTTGTAAAAGGCATTCATTATACTTTGTTGTATACAAGTTGACCTTGTGACTCCATTATCTCCTTCGGAGTGGTTCAAAGTTTATTGTGTAAAGAATATGTGCATTTGTGAAATGCATTTCCACTTTTGCAGTCAAATTTGAAAAAACCCACTGTATGTTGGTTATGTAATCCCATTCACACAACCTTAAAATAATTTTAAAAAAACAATGTCAATCTTCACTTTGGAGTAGGCTTTTGGACAGACTGAAAGCTTATCTGTACAATATTAAAGGGATGGCAAACTCTGTCTGTCCCCATAGAAAGACTAGGGGCACTCTGATATTCCACTTATTAACATAAAATGCTTCTATAGCTTTAACCCTTTGTAGGAACATACAGTGTTTGTCAAATCTAGTTTACAACTGATAAAGAGATCTACCAGCACAGTACAGACAGGGTTAATTATGGTAACATTAACCTTCCCACCCCCTTGCATTCCAGAGGAAAATCCAGCTTAGAGAAATGCTTTTCTTTCATAAAGGGTAAGTGATATTTAAGCAGGAACATCTATTTGTTTAAAGGTTATCTCTGGATCAAAAAAAACAAAATAAAAAACCCTTGACTTAAAGTGGGGCTACCCCCACATTGCAAGCATTATCTGCTCATTTTTGTTTATAGAAATTCTTTAAAGTGGTCTAGAGCTCAGCTCTCTCCCCTCCATTTGTGTACTGTGCCTTGGTGCCCTTACATCTAATGTAGGGTGTCGGTCTTGGAGCCAGTGGAAGTAAGGATCAGGTAAGCAAAACTACTATAATATTCCTCCTAGGTAAAAACTAGCAGTTAACCTTTGCTGTGTGGAGGTAACCCCACTGCAAGGGGAGGGCTTTTTAAATTCGGAAACAGGCTTTAATTTATGCTATGTGAATGAGATATAACAGATATAAATTAGGTGTTATCCCAGTTTGGCTACAAAGGTGGAAATTCACTTTAAAACAGTGAATTTATCCATTCTCTGGCCTAAGCAAACCTACCTTCTCCCTCCCTAGATGTGCTGGAAAAACTTTCTGCAGAAAAGCTTTCTATAGACTTCTATGGGGTCATCTCCTGAGGATCTCTAGCCTTGGACACAGTGGGAGCTACTTTGGGGAGCTACTGAGCAAGCATGGTGAGGGCACAGCAGGCTTTTGGAACAGGATGTAAACAAACTCTGGGGGCCACGGCCACCAGAAGAGGTAAGAATTTATCTGGGAAGGTTTGGCTAGTTTGGCCAAGAGAAATTGGGCAAAATAGTACTTCTAGTCGCAGTCTGGGAACCTGGGGCACTGGGGAACATAGGCTCCAGGGTTTATGGAGTGAGTCAGGACAGGCTAAGCTGAAATGATGCCTGGGATGCCACATGGAACAGGGGGGTGCTAGAGGCACATGGTCAGGGAACTAGTATGAGTAGTATGAGTATAAGTAGATGTCAGCAATGAAGGCATCTGTGGTTACACATTACAGGCTTCCTCACAAGGATAACATTGTCTACATCCTACTGCAGCTGCAACTCTGCCCTAACATGGCTATGCAGAGATTCCCAAGGTAAGGTTTCTAGATTTCATGAGCATACAATGTCAAACCTAAAGATTTTGTAACTTACTGGAAAATCTCTGTGTGACATGTCCTAAATCTTTCTTAATCCTTTCTTATAAGAAAAGGAAGAAAATAATTAGTCACCCATGCACTGCTACACAATATTGACAAAGTCATACGTCTTCCCCTATGGGATCACACATTGGCACATTTTGTTTCAGACTATGCTGCATTATTATTATATTTGCATATTAACTTTTGGGGCTGTGGGCACTGACATTAGCCCTTGTCCATCTGTATGCATTTTCATTAGTAGAGCACTGGCCACATAAAACAATCATTTTCTACCAAGGTGCTGGCTTACCTTTGTATCCAGCAGCTGTTTGTACCTAGCCCAATACTGAATAACACAGGTGATAAGCACATTGGTAGCTATACATGTAAAAACCACTGGACTGAACCACTTGGGATCCGATTCAGTGCTATTATGTTGTGACATACACATACATATACACACTCACTAACTTTTAATATACTTGTGGCTACAGGCTTGATCTGGTAGTATTATCAAGTCAGTTTATTTTCCAGAAATGCTTTCTGACAATCCTTGATCTTTATCACTTTTGCAAAAGATTACAAGGGCTTATGTGTCATTTTTAGAGGAACCCTGTAGTCGCTTTTGAAAAACTAAGCATATACAAAGCTTTTATTTTTAATATCTCCAGCCTATATCACTGTGTGTCATAGCACTTATTGATCACTGGAGTTGACAGCATTCTGAGTCATGAAATGAGGTGCCTATCACAGTTTGTATACAATATGCTCTAAATTCACAGGAAAATCACTCTTTGGAGAATTCATATCTTTTGTATTACCAGTAACCTAATTCACTTTCCCCCAAAGTTTTTATAATGGATATCATTTTTTTTCAGTAAAAGGTCATTGTTTAATGTTAGTTTATTTAGGCTACATTTTGTAAGGACAAAATGTATTTCCTTTATGAAATCAAATTATTGTGACATACAGCAACACCAAATCATATATAGGAAGTTATTGAAAATTGTTGAAATCCTGTCTCCTGGTTTTTTGGTGTTTAGATGGAATGCCCCACTTTAGACAACCACTACATGTTATGATCCCCACTCATCCGGTCCTCATCTTTACTGTTGTCACATACCAGGTTGTATTGTGTTTATGAAGGCAGTTCTTACTTTTATAAATTGTGATTATTTTTATTGTTTACTGCACTTTTCACTGGTGTGTACTAAGGTCTGGCCAAAAATATTTAAAAATGATTTAGGGTCTTTTACATCTTTTAGCTATTTTAATGGACATCTGTTAGGCTTGTTTATCAAAGGGCAAAATACCAATATATGGTTTTTAAAAGACCAATACAGTCACACATCTAATTAATTGTGTGGTACAGATTTTGAGTCAAGGAACGATATGACTGCATGAGGTTTATAAAATCTTCCATTACAATATTATGTTTAAATAGGTCAAAAGGAAAGAGAATTTTGTAGTTTTCCATACAAAGTAACAAATAATAGCCACATATTGTTTGTTATGGGCAACAGTTTTTTTCCTATTCTGTTAACTTACAAACTCTTCATTGATCCCACTGGGAACACAGGTTTAATAAAAAAAAGAGCGGTAGAAACTCTAGTGTGTTGGTATTGCTGCATGTTTGCTTGTTGGAGGCTTTTCTCCAAACTTTTTGTCCCTGAGACCACACAGCAAATTAATGAATATGTACCCCAACTTGAGTTTTAAAGTAGTATTACATTCTCAAACTTTCAATAATGAATTCAGACCAATCAAATTTACATTGCCCAGCAAAGTATTTATTTACATTTTAACCCAAGTACTTACAGTCATCATGCTTCCAAACAGTTGGCTCCAACTCTCTCAGTTCGGCTTCCCTGAACTTCCTGTCTAGTGCAAGATTACATGGGACAGAGGGACAGTATGCAGCAGTTGTCCATCTACTAGCTTGGAGTAGAGAGGAAGGAGGAGCAAGGGGGAGGGAAGAGGCTTGCCTTGCTGTGCCTATGTGTTTGTGGAGAAACACACAGCTTACTAGCATACACAAGGGTGTCTTAATAGGGCCCTACAAGGGAAAGGAGCCACCCTAAAACAGGATATCATGGCCAGTGCTCGGGGAACCAGCTGATTGTACTAATACTTTTAAACATTAACACATTTATATTGAATGGGAATTTGCTAGTCCATAATATCACAGTTGTGATTGTTTATTAAATTGTGTCTTGTGATTAAATTTACTAAATAAGCTCACTAAAAATAGCCTGCAACTTCAGCTAAATTAGAAGATACCTTAACGTTGGAAGGGGCTTAGAAAAGTTGCCTGGAAATGGTCTTTAAAGAAAACTTGCTGACATATTATATTAGGATGCCATTGCTGACTTCTCTTTCTGACAATGTAGTTGTGCAGATCCAACAGCTTCAATTCTTCCTAAGTCACTGACCTGAAACAAGTATGTAAGTCAAGAGTTCTTAAAAAGTTAAACTTGACCTAAAAAGTATTTAAGCAAAAGACAGCCAGGCATCTAGCATTTACAGAAGGAGTTCCGAAATGGCAATTATTCTTTCAGGTTTCCTTAAATGGCAGAGTTATTAATTATAGTCTACATAGTAGTCTCCCATGTGCATGTGGCTATGTGTCTATCTATCTATCTATCTATCTATCTATCTGAATCTATCACTGCAAGTTTTAGATTTCAGATATATTATTTATGGTGCAGACATGTTTACATTTCTTTCACAATCCCTGTGACAGAAGTATTTTCTTTGTATATCCCTGTGTGTATTGCACTCCCCTTATGCAGCTCTTAAATCTTACTTCAATTAGCAGCTTCTGGCTCTTGGAAGTTATCAATTGTCTCATGTTCTATCCACATCACGCATTCTACCTACAATGATTTCTTTGTGTTTATAAAATCCAATTCTACCCTGTAGATGGATAATGTTTATGTATGGGAGGTGGAGGCTTTACTGCTGACCTGGTATTTTAGTTGTCTTCCTGCGTCCTTGGGTTCACAACTCAAAGCAATATCAGATCTTTAGTGCATAAAAATTCAAAGCAACGTCAGATCTTTACTAAGCAATTATTCATGTGTCATATCGATGGATTATCTGTCCAGAGTATTTCAAAACCCAATCTGAAGTCAATAGATAGAAAAACAGATGTAACCATTTTTGGTGAAAGCAATAAACCTGTGGGGTTGTTAATCATCTGTCCTGTATGCACTGCATTGTATGGTGGAATTCCTATTTCTTTGTAATATGCTGAAATCCAAACCATAGCAGTACTTATATAACCTTATTTCCAGGTCTACATTACTCATAAGAACCTATAGACACATAGTGACAATTATGCTTTTTTGCTATTTGTGATTGTTGGCATATTTCCAGTGGTGTTCAATGGCAGTTTACAATTGTAACTCCCAGTATAAAATAGTCATGCCTTTATACAATGCATGGTGTGCTGTTTAGCTGGGCAGATCCTTCCAAAGTGGAAAAGGCTTAGAAACCCTTATGCATGCCATACTAAACCAAAAACATTCTGCAAGGATTTAGTGAATATAATTCCCATGCTTAATCATGGAAGTGGAGCAGAAAGGAATTAGCTTTACCGAGCCCCATAATAAAGAAAAGCATGCAACATCTTCAACACTTTAATGTACATTGCTGATTTACAGTATATATAACATGCTAGATTTTCCAAGCTCCTATCTGACTGTGGGAAATGTCTTGAAAACGTCATGGTTTTCTTAATTATAAAGATTGCTACACTAAAGACATAAACATTTTAAAGCTAGGGAGCACAGTCGCTTAGTGGTTAGGAGTTCTACCCTAATGCACTGAAGCTGCTGGTTAGAATCCAGGTTCAGCCACGACACTGTCTGCATGGAGTTTGCATATTCTCTCTGTGCCTGTACGGGTTTCATCCCACATTCCAAAGACAAGGCTAATTGGATCCTGCCTTAATCAAATTAAAACATTCCTAAGTTCCTGAAACATTGATGGATCAGGAAGATATCCTTGACCTAAAAATGAATCTATATCCTTTATAATTCAGATCATATATGCTGGAGGCTGAACACTGAAAGCAGTTGTGGAAAATGCAATTCTTCCATTTGTAGGGCTCATTCATGCAGGGCATGTACAGTGTGAGCTGCGGGAAGAAGCATGTGGGCAGCTCATTCTATGTAAACGCAGGATCTGTGCACTCTCACATGCTGCCTTTCACAGCTCTGAGTTTTGACAGCTTGACACAGATGGTGTACAGACCAGAATCCAACTGCATCAGAGGCCATACACTGTCTGTGTGCTGTTGTCAAAAATTGAAGCTGCGGAAAGCAGCATGTGAGGGTACACATAGTCTGCAGGGAACTTCATAGAGCTGAAAAAGCTGCCTGCAAGCTTCTTCCTGCAACTCCTTGCCGCATAAAAAAAATGGTACCTTCATGCTGTATGAGCCAATGCACTAAAAACACAGATGGTTGGAAAAAAATGACATACAGTATGAAGACAGGTAGGCAAACTATCTTATTCAAATGAATAAGAGAGTTGTCTATATATGACCAGCCAGCTTTATGTAAATATGTACTCTCTGTGCTGCCAGTTAGGAAGATATGGCAGGAGAATCATTTTTCTTTGCAGTTGTACTATGTTTATAAATTCATAATACACACTTGGTTTTATTGCACGTTGTATTTTTAAAAAGCAATTTAAACCAGGGGGCAAAATCAATCTTTGATCTGCTAATGTTATCTAGAAAACAGGATACTGTGCTAAAATTAGAAAGTCTCTCCTGCTTACCTTATCAACAGGTCAGGACTGATGTAATGCCTTGGTTCTTGGCTTTTGGGCTGGATCCAATCATCCTGTTAATCAGGAACATTTGGCATCACCTTTCCTCTTGACTGACAGCAGAGGAAGCTGAGCTGACTGCCAAAGGAGAAAGCGAAGAAGGCAGCCAGGTACCAGGAGAACTGTGGTTGGGAAAGGCTAGGATGAATAGGATAAGGGTAGTGAGCTTTCTGAAACAGAGCTTTCTTGGCCTAATAGCGATGAGCATAAGACAAAGTGAAATTATCACACCTGATGATGTTGTAACTTCAGCAGTTGGGGTATTGCAGGTTGAACTACAGGGGGGTAAGCAACAGGAAATAGCCAGTTGTGTAACTGACGGGTTTCAGTTTTGTCTGGAATGTATCTTTAAAATACACTTGTCAGGGGGTTTGCCACTGCTGACCATTGTTTTAAATGGTGCTAGTTACTTGAGTTTTACTGGTTTTAGTATGGTTAGAGTAATGCACTGACAATAAATATACAAGTCAAGGCACAGGGAAGTCCAAACTTCTAATCTGCATACTTGGTCCTAGTATGTGAGTATAGCATTTTGATTATCAGCATGACACTTAAAAAAAAATTATATTCATAAGAGGTCAGCAATGGCCACCTGGAGATGGTGTGGTGGTGTCCTATGGCTCTCTTGAGTAGTTAGCAGATGAGGAACCACCATGCAGACAAGTTCCAAGTTTCACTGGCCCATGGGAGTATGGAATCGTTAGCTGTGCTCTCCCAGAGGTGTGTCACTTCTTTGGAGTTGAGGAGAGGAGAGAGAGCTCCACTGTGTGAAGTAAGTGGCCTGCAGGTACGGTATGTGGACATTGATCACTCATATGCACTATAAAAGAGTAAAGAAATGTGAAAATTCCGGAAAGATGGGGGTTTAGAAGGAATGCAAAGAGGGGAAAGCACAGAGGTTATCAATATGACAAAAAGAGATTGAGGATCCTCATAATTACCATGATCTCGCAAGAAGAATAGAATCATTGCCCTCACTGGCCAGCAATAGTCGGATGAAAGGTAAGCATATTTTCCAACTTTGCAGGTTTTTTGCTTTTTCGTGCATGGTCCACTTTTACCTTTAGGGTCTATTCACACCATAGTATTGCATTAATGTGCATTATGCTAAGTGTTAAAGTGGTTTGCATTAAGGCAGCCCAATTATTCTAATGGGCTGTCATTGCACCAAAACACAGGAAAAAAACAGGCCGGCAGTATTTTTTGCATTGCAATAGACCACAATGCAGAGTAGTACCTTACCTTGCGTTGTTATGTGCTGGAAAGCAGGTGTGTTGGCAAGACGCATTAGCATACTAATAAGGATGAATGACAGTGCATTGCACCAATGTGCATAACACACGTTGCTGCAGCATGCCAGCGTGAATTGGGCCTTAGTAAATTAAATTGTAAAACATACTTTATAAGTACAGTGTGCTCTGGTGTCTTTAAAAAAAAAGAATGTGTGTTGGTATGTGCATTTACATACCATATAGGGATGTCCCGATACCGGTACTAGCATCGGTATCGGGACCGATACAGGGCATTTTTACAAGTACTTGTACCCTATTAACCCTTTCGCTGCCAAGGACGTATGGCATACGGACCTACAAAAGTGCTTCCAGCTGACCAGCTCAGTATGCCATACGGACCTGGCATTTACAGTTCTACTATAAGCTGATGGTCGCTTTAGCGACCATCAGCTTATAGTAGAACTGTTCAGCAGACTGTCCCCTTTAAATTAATAGCTGTCATCAGCGGCTCACAAGCCGCTGATGACTGCTATTATCAAAAATACCGGGCGCCCCC